>NC_061114.1:192918334-193224352 GCF_002878395.1 Capsicum annuum
TGGTACTGTAAATACGGTTAATTCCTTAGATTCTTCTTCTAACTTTAAATGGTAAAATCCTGATTTACAATCAAATTTACTAAAGTAATTATATCCTCGTATTTGTCTTATTTTAATATCTTATTTGGTATTGGATAATTATATGTCATAGTTTTTGCATTTAAATTTTTATAATCAATAACCATCCTAATTTTTCCTCTTTTTTGTTCACTATGTTTATTTACTATAAATGTTGGGCTATTATATTTACTATTACTTTTTTTGTATATATTATTTTTCTAATAATTCTTCTATGTGCATTTTAAATTCTTTTAAATCATCAAAATTATATGTTAATGGGTTTTGAGTTATTATGCTTTTTTTATCTATCAATTCAATTTTTATAGTAGTTTTATATTTTCCCCATCATTTTAATGGATCTTTACTATATAACTGTTCTAATTTTTTCTTAATTATTTCTATCTTATTTATTGAAAATATAGTTATTTCCTTTTTATTTATTGAAAATACGACTAGTTCTATTGTATCTTTAGTATTTTTATATTTTCTAATTTTTGTGTAATTTTTTCACTCCCTTCTAATCAATCAGTTTTCTTTCTTATTTTATTTGTAACTCTTTTTGCTCTTACTTTCTGGTTACATGGTGTTCTAAACCAACAATTCGTTCTAGTTATTATATGTGGGTATAATTTATCTAAAAATAGCATTGCTAAAAGCATATTTTTTGATGTTAGCTCATAATAATAGATTTCTTCTATTGTTAATATTTCATCCCATACTTGTGTTTTTACATTCTTAGCTTTATAAGTAATTAAGCTTCCTTCGTTATTAAATCCTTTAACTATTATTTGTGTCTTTAATTTATCCCATTTACTTTTTGGTAAACAATTATATCTACATAAATTAGCTTCTGCTCCTGTATCTATCATACGCGTATAATATCTACTGTAATACCTTTCTACTTTTATCTTCATTAATACATATATTTTCATATCATGTTAAAGCTCTTCTTAAGAATAATTTCTCTCTGTTGTATGTTGTGGATAATTGTGTATGTTCTATATTGTATGGTTTTACTTGTTCTAGCCATTTTATTCCTAATATTATGTATGCTTTTTGCATTTCTTCCTTTATTTCAAATTCTATTTTTATTTTTATAACTCCAATTATTATTTTTTCTTCTTCTATATTTTTAGTGTTTATTAAGCTTCTTGGTAGATCTGGGCATATATTATTGTCAGATTTTATTTCCTCATTTTTTATTAGATATCTTGCTATATAATTTTCTTCTTTTCCTGTATTTAAGACTATTAAATATTCTTTTTCATTTATTGTTTCTGTTATGTAATATTGGTTTAAATTAGTTGTTGAACTTGTTTCATAACTTGTCTTTTTGATGAACTTGACGATTCTGATTTTTCATAAGCTATTCTTTTTGTTGTACTTATTCTATCATTTATTATTTCTAAATTTTCTTCTATATCTATGTCACTATAACTATAATCATTATTATCAATTGTTTTTACAAATTGCTCGAAAGGACTTTCTATTTCTATTTTGTTAATTTTATTTTTTCCCGTTATTTTATGTTTTGTTGTTAATACATATAGATTTTTACATCTTGCTGTAAATATTTTACTTCCTAGGGTTAGTTCTATTTCTGATATTTTTCAATATAATACATATAGATTTTTACATCTTGCTGTAAATATTTTACTTCCTGGGGTTAGTTCTATTTCTGATATTTTTCAATATAATACATATAGATTTTTACATCTTGCTGTAAATATTTTACTTCCTGGGATTAGTTCTATTCCTGATATTTTTCAATATAATACTAATGATTTATCTATATTTTTATTTGTTATTGCTACTGAATAATTTGCACTTATTATAAATTTAAATTTTTGGTATATTAAATTTCCTTTTATGGTAGTTATTTTACTTTTTTCTATAGGTTTTATAATTCTATCATCTGCTAGGTATAATTCTATTGGTGTATCTATTCCTTCTCTAGAACATGGTTTTATCAATATCTCTGTTCCTCCAAAGTTTACATATTTTATTAGGTCTTTACTTTTTATATCGTTTATTTCTTTATTAATTATTCTTTTTGTTACTAGTGGTATACTAACTCTTTCTTTTACATATATACAATCTATTACATGTTCTTTTTGACTTACTACGTAGTATTCTTCTATTCTTTTACTAAATATGTTTTTTATTGTTGGTATTTTAAATATTTTTTCTACACTTAAATCTAATTCTTTTCCTTTTATTTCATCAAATATATGACTATCAAATATTATTTTTTGATCTATTCCTTTTTCATTTAAATATTCTTCCTTTGTTATTATTTTTATATCTTCTTCAGTTATTTGGTTTATTCTTATATCTTCTTAAGTCATTTAATTCATCTAATTCACTATCTATTTCATTATCTGTTTCATTCTCTGAAATTTCATATATACTATCTTCACTTTCTAATTCGTAATCTATATAATCTATTTGCATATATTCTGTATTTTCTATATTTATTTCTGATTTTTTTTTTGATTTTTAGGTAATTTATAATCTCTGGCTAAATGTCCTAATTTTCTGCAAATATAACAAGTACATTCTTTTATAGATTTCTTTTTCCTATATGGTCTTTTATGTTTATAATTTTTTACATAATATCTTTTTCTTGGTTTCTTATATTTATATTTTGATTTTTTGTATTTCTTATATTTCTTATGTCTTTTTCTTTTCTTATAATATCTTTCTTCGCATCCAAATTGAGGTGCTATTTTATCTTTTTTTAATAATTCTGTAGGTGTTAATTTAGTTGTAGTTGTTGATGATGTTTCTTCTGTAGGTTTGTCAGTTCTTAATACCCTTTTACTATTTTCAGTTAGATTTGAAAATCATTATTTCACTGTTCCTATTCGTGTTCTTTTTATATATTCTGGTGTATCTGTTACATTTATATTATTATCTAATAATTGTTTTGTCATATATCCTATCTATAATTGTATTGTTTTTTTCTATCTATTATACAATCTAAGTTTAAAAAGTTATAATTTTTATTAACTATTTATTTTGGTGTCCATTTTTCATATTCATCTTTTAGATTATATCTTTTAAATTTATTCTTATAATATGCAGGTTTTCTTATTTCTGATGTTCTAGGTATTATATTTTCATCTTCTTTTTTATCAAGAGTATTTATTTCTGCGTTTCTATTTTCTAAGTTTTCTTCATTAATTACTTCTTGTTTTTCATTGATTTCTAAATTTTTTGTATTTGTTAAGATTTTTGTATATGTTTCACTATCTTTCGAATCATAATTATCTGTTTCTTTAACATCTATTGTATTTATTTCTAATTCCCTGGTTTCTATACCATTGTTGTAAAAATTTTATTCTTGCTCCTAGAGTATTACTATTTTTGTTTCATCCCAACTTTTTATTATTTTTGAACTAAATGGTTCAGGTAATTTATTAAAATATAATTTTCTTATTTCTTGACTTTCTTTGGTATTATATGTTCCTTTATAATAATATTCTTTAAATGCACAAGTATACACATATTACATATTGCCTTGACTAGAATTGAAGGCCAGAAAGGGTTTAAACTAATTTTATTTTCACAATTGTTAAAAATATGTCTAAAGTTTGCTACTACATTTTGTCATAAATGTGTACATATTCATATCAAATGTATTTGAATAAGATATTTTTAATGTCCAAACTAAATTACGATAATTATTTGATAAAATTATCAACACTAGATATTAACCCCATTATACCAAATTACTTAGTAAGTTGTGCCAAATAAAGAATATTAATTTTGAGCATTGCGTTGATTCTTTGATGTTTCTGTTATTTGGTATGTGTGAGATAACGGATTGTGTGATATATATGAATGGAGTAGACAATAGGTCCTTTTTTACTATTTCTTTGGCTTGATAGCCATGATTTTGATAGACATTAGCGTATCATCCAAAAATTAGTAAAAGGTTTGGCAATTCAATAGTTTAGTTTACTTTTTTTTTTTTTTAGATTTTATTCATTTTTAATTATATAATTATTCTACAATTTACATAAGTTAATTAAGGATACGATAGCTAAGAAATCAATTCGACATAATAGATGGATGTGTAATTGACGATTTGCTTGATATGATAGCCGAAAAATCAATTCTACATAGTAGCTGGACGTTCACTTGATGATTTGGTTATTTCTTATTTTTGAGAGTTAAATGTGCAATTGATATTTGGTTGTTTCTTACTTTTTTGGATATCTGAGTGATTATGGAATAGTTTTTCTTGCACATTTCTTTTACCTTGTTACGTCGAAGGCCTTGACCAGAGTTGAATGCAAAGAAGTGTTGGGTTCAAAATCGAGAGGGCGTCATGCGGAAGCTATTAGTTGCAAACTATTGAGATGATAAATTAGACGAAAAGAAAAACATACTAAAAACATGATGATTATATAGTTTGGCCAATTGACCTTCATATAAAAACCTAATATGAAAGAAAACATAAAACTATTAGAGATAAAATTTTTCCCTAAACAAAACTCTTTAAACGACTACATTGTAGATGTTATTGTGTTATTGGTATGAGAAAGGAGGTCTTCTATTTATAGATATCCAAAATCTTTCCTGTCAGCCAAATATGGAAAAGTTTTATATTTTCCTTTCAGGAAAAGTAAAAGTATTTATGGTTACTTTTATTTTCCTTATAAGAAAAAGTAAAACTTAAAATTTGGTAAGAAAATTGGGGCAAAAATCCTAACAAATCTCTCCTTTTTGGCTTGATTTTCTTCATTTGATCCGCCTTCTTTTTGTGCATGATCTTCGTTCATCATATATTCTTCATATACTGCTGCTTACCATGATTAAAAATTGATATGAGTTAAAATTGGAGCCCTATGCATTAAAAATAAAAACACGAGTTGATAAGATTGAAAGTGGAACCTTGTGCATTGAAAGTTAGCACAGGTTAAGAGTGAAGCTCATGCGGTAAAAATAAATGGACGATTTGAAAGGAGCTCAAGCTTTAAAGCAAGTATGGGTTGAAAATTGAAGCCCATAAACATGGGTTGAAAATTGATTTTGATTTTAAAGATGGATTAGCAGCAGGATTGTTGAACATTTGTTTGAAATTTTTCTCCACATGCAGCTTTTTTGGGCATATATCTTCATTATCATCAAATTGATTTGAACCGCCTTGAACTTGTCTTCAACCTCGTTTCACAAAACTTTTGGACCTTTGAACCGTAAGCTCCGATACCACTTGTTGGGTTTGAAATTGAGAGGGCGTCATGCGGAAGCTATTAGTTGCAAACTATTGAGACAATAAATCAGACGAAAAGAAAAACATACTAAAAATATGATGATTATATAGTTTGGCCAATTGGCCTACATATAAAAACCTAATATGAAAGAAAACATAAAACTATTAGAGAGAAAATCTCCCCCTAAATAAAACTCTTTAAACGTCTACATTGTAGATGCTATTGTGTTATTGGTATGAGAAGGGAGGTCTTTTATTTATAGATATCCAAAATCTTTCCTCCAAGAAAGAGGTTAGCCAAATATGGAAAATTTTTATATTTTCCTTTCAGGAAAAGTAAAAGTATTTATGGTTACTTTTATTTTTCTTATAAGAAAAAATAAAACTTAAAATTTGGTAAGAAAATCGGGGCAAAAATTCTAAAAGGGTTTGAACTTTTTTAATTTTCATAATCGATCGAGATTTTTGTCTATAGTTTGTCACTACTTTTTTCATAATCATATGCATTTTCATGTCAATTATATTTTGACAAGATATATCAATGTACAAACTAAATTACAATAATGATTTTATAAAATTATCACCATGACTAGATATTAACTTCATTATACCAAATTACTTAGGTAACTTGTGCCAAATAATGAATTTCAATTTTGAACATTGCATTGATTTTATGATATTTCTGTTCTTTGATATAATTGAAATAGCAGATTGTGTAACAAACATATGAGTAGAGTAGACAATTGGTTTCTTTTTGAAATTTTTTTTGGCTCGATAGTCATAATTTTGATGGGCATTAGTGCATCATCAAAAAAATAGCAAAAGATTTGACAATTCAATAGTTTAGTTTACTTTATTTTAGATTATATTATTTTTGAAGTATATAATTATTCTATAATTTACATAAGTTAAATAAGAATACAATAACTGAAAAATAAACTCAACATAATTGCTAGATGTGGAATTGATGGTCTGCTTGATATGATGGTCAAAAAATCAACTCTGAGGTTGAGGTAAGGTCTTTGTATACTCTATCCTCCTAAGACACCACATTGTGGGACTACACTGGATATATGTTGTTGTTGGTATTGAAGTTTACTAGAGTACGGTTCACAAAACTAAAAAATAGTGAACTAAGTTCATCCAATTTTATGAGTTTTATACCGCAAACTTATCAAATATGTTAGTACCAGCTATCACCAACAAATTAGCAAACTATACTTAAACTATTAATTATTTGAGTTTCATACCTGAACTTTTAGATAAGAAGAGTAAATATAGCTTAGGTGTGTTTTGCCAAGTAGTTGGTGATAGTTTAAGTAGCATATCACACACCTGATAGTTCATGTTTAAACTCAAAAGATTGGAATACTTTAAAGCGTAAATACATAATTACACCACTGATGTTGTCCGAGATTTTCAAAAAGAAACTTAAACTTTCAATATCACCTATTACCCCACGATTCTTATTTAATCCCTTGTAAATGCACCATTTTGACTTATTTTTTGTCTCTGCGTGTAGTCACGCATGCCAAACGCGTGAACAATTAAATGTGATTCAGTTACCCGATTAAACTTTGCCATGTGTCAATTAAATGTCCAAAAAATGGAATCTCTTCTTCTTCTTCTCCTTAAAACCACGAACCTCCTTCTAGTTGCCATTAACGGCTATTTTGAAAAAAAGTTTTGCCTCTTTTTCTAATATTCTCTCAACAAAATCAACTTTAAAAGGTAAGATGTTTCCATTTATGTTGAAATTTCTAAAGAAATTCAGTCCTAAAAGCTTTAATTTCGTCTTAATTTTTTAAATTTTTTTGAAATCATGTTAAATTTTGTGTCTAGCTATTTGCTGAAAATAGTTTTACAACATCAAATGCAATCTTGAATCGAATTTGTAATGACGAAAACGATTTCATGTTGCGTGTAAAAATGTGATGCAAACATGGAGACTTACTGTCAATGCAAACGTCATGATTGGAGGACAACCCAGCTAGAAGATTTTGATCTTGTCCATGCTATCGTGTATGTCCTATACATGTTTTCTTATTTTTCCTCTCGTTTCTGTTTAATTGATTTGTTTATGCTCCTTTTAGGAGAAATCATGCAACTTCTTTAGATGGAGGGACCCGAAAAAGACTGATTTATGATCGAAGATAGTTATTCTGAGATTAGTGAAGAGAATCAAGGAGTTGGAAGAAGCATTGGCATTTTATGAAATAATGGAAAATGGGTGGTGAAGAAGGAGAAGAAGAGAAAATGTTGTAATTGGAATCTCATCATCATGATTGTTGTAGTATTTTTTCTATTTTGGACTAGCATTATCAAGAGAACGGATGATAAATATAGTTGTGCGCAATTTAATTGTCATAGTCATTCTCTTGTTCTACAAAATAGTGTTCGTCTTTTCTCTTGTCGAAATAGTAGTTTCTTAACAAGATGAAATTTTGATTGGTTGTGTAACACTAAGTGTTCGTCTTTTCTCTTGTCGGAATAGCAGTTGCTTAACAAGATGCAATCTATCTTATATCAATATATTGTGTAATACCTTTGCAATCTATTTTGTATCAATATATTGTGATATTGACAACATTTATGAGCATTCAAAACGTAAAGTGCAGTGAATAGACTAACAAAGAAACCATAATGAGAGAAAATGAGAACTTCATTTAACACATTCATACTCTTGTTTTAATTTGAACAACAAAACTTGTTTTGTTTGGTACCTAACAAAACATACCTTAAACCTAAAGGTACCTAACAAAACAAACTGCCCAAAATATTGTTTGATTCTACAAAACAAGAACAAAAGCCTAGCACCATCAACAAAATATACAAAAAGTAATTGTTTGTGACAATATCAACAATCTCTACCAAAATATACACATCATATCAGCAAGATCTACTTCCATGGAACATGAGTCTTCCTAGTTGAAATGTTTTTGCCTTGAGTTTTGGCAGCAGCTGCAGACCTCATTTGAATAACCTTTTCAGTCCTCATTTTTTCAAGTTTGCTATTGGTAATGGCTGACTTCCCTTTCCATTTGAATCCTTGTCTTAGTGTGTAGCTAATATCACTAGTCACAACATCATACTTCTTTGTGACCTTAGCACCAGTGCTAATGACTCTTCTACTTGGCATTCCAGGCTGCACAAATAAATTACAGAAATTATAAGGCAATCTTCAGAAATTTCAGGCTATACAAACAAAAATTCTACAAAGCACTTATATTAAGAGTGGTAAATCCAACTTCAGCTTGGTATATTCTAATCCCCACCATCTTTGACCTTTTAAAAGGTCTTGTATGTCCTCCATTATTGTCCTCATGATTTTGCCTTTGAGGAGGTACACCCCTTTCTTTGCCCCTACTACTGGCAGAACTGGTTTAGCTCTCTTGAGTCATTCGTCTTCCTCGACCACTTGAGATATTTGGAATAATTGAACCACCTGAAACACTATCTTTTCCTCTACCTCTTCCTTTAGTAGCACTTGCAATGTTTGTGGTGACCTGATTATTGAGATATTAGTACACATACTTACAAAAATATTTGATAGTAACAAATAAATAAATATACCTCTTGCTGATAAGATGTTTTAGGTGAATAATTTGGACCACTTCCCATTGCTCTCCCTCTTCCTCTACCAGTAGAAGCTCCAGCCTATGTTTTAAGAGATTATTCCTTGTCCTTGTACTTAGCAGAATGTATATTAGATAATGATTATACAAATACCTATGCCTGAGAAGATGTTCCAGCTGTTTGACTTGTACCAGGTTGATCTCTTGTAGGACATTATCTTTTATTATGTCCCTGAGTACCACATTTGCTACAAGTAATTACAGTACCATATTTGCTAAGTTTTTCAGTTTTTCTACTTTTATCAGTCTCCTTTCTTCTACTTTTATGTGGTCTCCCAGGCAGCTTCCTAATCTTTGGTGGCTTCACAGTAGGATTATTTGATGTTGTCCACATTTTCATGTTATTCATTAATTGAATAAAATGAGCATATGTGTTGAGGTAGGTATCCTTGTGATAGCAGGTGTCCACAAAATTAATGGGCTCATATTCCTTATGGTGAAGGGCAGCAACACTACGAGGACAAGGAATGCCCCTAAGCTGCCAAGCTCTGCAACTGCAGCTTCTACTAACAATGTCAACCGTATGAGTACAACCCCAGTCAACAATCTCAAAACCCCTTTCCCCATTCCAAGAAAAATTGAACTGCATTGACTTGTCAATATTTTCTTGTAAAATCTTCAAAGCCATAGGAGAAATATCAGTGATCCAAGTATTTGAAAACTGTCTTAACTCACTAATTCTTTTCATCATTTTTACCCTACTCTCCTCAAGCATTGTGATGATTGTTTTGAACCTTGCAGGAAGTACCCAGGCATTAAAACTCTCTGTCATATTGTTGTCCACAACATCACATTTGCAATGCTCTTCAAAGTATCTTGTACACCATGTTTCAAAATTATACCACAAAAGATCATCTAAGCAATCCCTCCCCAACATCTTCATTGATTCTCTATTCTCCTTCAATTCTACTTGAAATATAGATTTTGCAATCTTCCAAAATACTCTTCTCCTTTCTATACCTTTCCAGAGTTTAGACCAATTAGTAAAAACATGTCTTGCACATTTTCTGTGTTCAACCAGTGGCAGCAGCTCTTTTACAACTATTTCCAGTCCCTAACAAAACAAAATAAGTATATTAATCTACCAGTATTTGTTAAAGAAAAAGAAAAAAAAAGCAAACAGTTGTTAAGAATAGAGTTATACCTTTTGCATATCAGATATGATGCTCAATTGATGACTTTCTCCAAGATCAAGGTCATTCTTCAGCAGTTCAAGAAACTAACCCCATGTAAATTGATTCTCAACCTCAATAACTGCCCAGACAATAGGCATTATTTGGTTGTTTCCATCTCTGCAAACAGCTACCAACATTTGACCTTTGCACACACCTTTGAGGGAAAAACCATCCAAACCAATCAACCTTCTATCACCTTCAAAGAATGCTTTCTTTAAAGCATGAAAGAACATATAAAAACCTTAAAAGATTAACTGTCTAGTCTCATCTGTATCTCCAACTTTAACAACACAAGTGCTACTTGGATTAGTCCTCAAAATCTCATTCCTGTAATAAAAAATCCTACCATACTCCACAATGTGATCACCCATAATCTCTTGTAGCACTTTATATCTAGCTCTTCTCACAGTTGTTGCACCAACATGGTTATCCAACTCCTTTCTAATAATCTTTTGTAACTGGAAAACTCTAATTTTTGGTTGTTGAGTAATTCTGTCTTTATATTTATTTGCCAGAAACTTTGAGTTGCAAAGATAGTTAAAAGTTGATCTTAAACAAACATGAATAGGGTTGTATATTTTAACAATAAAATCCCCTCTACTCTTATCTTTGCTAGCACATAACAACTAAGGAAAAGTGTCTTTGCATCACCTCACTCTAACTCTAGAAGGCTCATTTACATACTTTTCAATTTGAATCTTTTCTTGAATTGCATATTTGGTTACTGCCAGCCTAAACTCCTTTACACTTGGAAAAACCAACCCTAATTCCCAAATAATTTTTTCACAAGTTTCATAAAAAACAACTCTATTTTTTTGTTCTTTCTTCTCATAGGTTGTTGCACTACTTCATCACCATCTTCACCATCTTCCCAACCTACTTCATTATCTAATTCAAAGCTAGGAGCTTTATCACTTGGGTAGTAAGGTTCATCACCTCCTAGTTTACCAACTAGGCTATCCCTAGTGCCAATATTTAACTCATCATACCCTATATTTGGACACTTTTCACCAACATTAACCTGTTCAGCTGTTGTACCTCTACTTTTTCTTTGTGACCTATTGAAATTTCTTTTACTATCCCTTATATCAATATATTCTTGATGGACATCACTGTCAACATCACTGTCCAGACTAGTACTCCCTTCTGAATCTGAATCATCCTCTAAATCATCATCACTTGGATCCTCATCTACTGTAGGGTCAAAAGACTTGGAAGGTATATTAGAAGAAGGAGGCTTATCAAGAGGGATGGAAGCTAATTTAGGAGTAGAAGGCTGAAAATTAGGCTAGAAGCATCACCCTTATTAATAGGGTTCAAATGTTCCCCATTTACCCCATTGTCAATTCTATTGGGGAAATACTCCAATTGAAGTAGAGCCTGATCAGGTTCAGTCACCCCATATGAAACATATACCTCAAGTTCATCCCCATTTTTTAACATGTTAACAATGTCAAAAATAACCTTATCACACTTAATTTCTGTCAAATAACCATTCCATTTAACAAAGAAATAATATTGAGTTGAATATCCTAGATATTTACTATAGTCTCTTAACTCAAAGTAGGACATCATATCAACATCTTTATCGAAAAACTCAGTCACAGACCCACCAATATATTCAGGTGGGGGACCAAATTCTATTTCACCCCCATGATACCATCTTAAAGTTATAAGCACAAAAGCCATCGAAAGATACTTGAAAAAGCAATAATTCAATCACACAAACACATTGAAATCAGTAAACAAAGAAAAAAAAATACCCCACCCCACCCCTCTTGACACACACCCAAAAAGAATTCTAAGTTGTACATGTTACTACAACACCGTAACAGTAACAACAACAAATGCAAAAAATCAACAAACATCGAACAAACACATAAGTCAATATGTTCATATTTGCATCAATTTCAGTAAATTATGTCCCCCCCCTCCCCCCAAAAAAAAATACAACTTCGAAGAATTCATCAAATTGGTAAAATTAAACATAAATGTTGTACATGTATAAGTCAGTATGTTCATATTTGCATCAATTTCACTAAATTATGAGCTAAAAAAAATTTACCTAAAAAAAACACAACTTCGAAAAATCTATGATTAGAGTGATTAAAACTACAATACACAAAACCCTAACCTATAAAATCCTCACTCCTAGGTTAATACATTTTCCCCTTAATAAATTTTTCTCCCAAACACCTTCGATCTCTTTCGAGTATGAGCTTAGAGTCTAAGTTGCGACAGATAGGAGAGAAAAATCAAAGAAGAGAGAGAGAGAAAAATGGGAAATGAATCATTTCAAATGATTAAGATATTTTATTACCATCGGGTCGGGTTATTGGGTTAAACCCAACCTTTTTAACCTTTTAATAATTAAATTATTATTTGAAAAGAGAGTGCAGACCACGCGCCTAAGGGTTGCTGCAGAATATTGTCAAAATGGTGTATTTACAAGGGATTAAATAAGAATCGTGGGGTAATAGGGGTATTGAAAGTTTAAGTGTCTTTTTAAAAATCTCGAATAACATCAGTGGTGTAATTATGTATTTACTCTACTTTAAATGTGTTTTTGACCATTCGTTCTAAATATCATAATTAAATACAATCGACATAATATGAGATGAACTAAAGAAAGGAATTCAAATTCATATGAGCGACTTTAATTCGCTAGAGACTGAAGCTTAGTTATTATTGTTGTAACCTAATGTCAGTGGTGATAACTTCATTGTTGCACTACATCCTGCTACTATGAAGAAGTTTCAGCTCTTCCGTTGAGCTACATTCTCATTAAGGTTTGTTAATTATACTGTACTTTTAGGTTTTTCTGCTAAATCTCAAGGTTTTAGGATTTCTATGTGGATAATATTGATTGAGCTAAGATTGATAGTGAATATTGCTTTACTCATAATTGTTTTAATTTGTTGCTTAGGTTAGATTTTGAGTTCTTTTTTAATGCTATATTGCCGGTCTTGAATCTGATGAATTGTCATGACCCAAAAACGAGGGTTATGATGGCACTTATCACGGCATACCTTGACAAGTAAGCCTATCACCCAAACTGGTACAAAAAGAGAAAAAGATAGAAATATCCCAAGGTAAGGCTTCTAGAATCAAGCCGAACCATAATATTAATAGTAAAAACATGGAAAGAACTTATCCAAAATACCATTCATGTCCAAAACCAGGTTTCAATAGTATAAGAACTACTAATAGAATCCATGAGTCAAATACATCGAAAAAATAACCAGAAAAGAATAATAATTGCCTCCGAATACTAATAAAGACATAACTACTATAGAAAGATAGAGGTGAACTTCAGACGCATGAATGTCCAATCGCTACCTTGAAAGATCCAACAATTGCCTGAGTCAATCAAGATGAGACCCACTTGAGCTAGGACCTACACCGAAAGGGCACAGTAGGTATGAGTACGGTCCACTTGTACTCAGTAGGTATCATAGACCGACCAAGCAAAGTAGTAAATAAAACATAAAAAATATACACTAAGGGCACGTCACCTGCAATCAGAAAATGTCCCACAACGGTAGCCCACACCGCTTGCACTAACAGTTCTAATATATCTCACATATATTGCAATATCACACCAAGATAGAATAAAAGTACATATTATATCACATATAAAAAGAACAAGGGGAACAATCATATACAAGATCATCAAACACAAGTAAAAGAAGATACGATAAATAAATAGATGACAAGTCAATATGCCAATACAACACAATAAAGTAAGTGCAATGTATATGATGATGATGATGATGATGGTTGAGGTCGTCGCACAACCTTTGAGATCATCGCACAATATCCGTATATACCTACAGAGGAAAGCCTCCCAATGTAAGACCCATGAGGGGTTCGTCAACCCGTATACAATCCACATATCTCATATCTCCTTTCTGACATATCCCTTAGAAAGGGTTTTATAAGGAGTTACAATATCTTTTTAAAAGGTGTTGCCAGTGTTTTTCAGATGTTGTCATAGTGGTACCAATATTTTATGAATGGGTATGATATGAAGATGTAATGCTCACAACCAATCACAATGAGTATTTCCACAACCAACCACATGATATATTTCCACAATCAACCACAGTGATACATTTTCACAACCACATGAGCCAATATTCATTCATTATTTTCGTTTCATCCATGAATTTTCACATGTCTCATATGTCAATAAGGTATGAATATAATCACAATACACCAATGGTACCACATTAAGAATTTTAATAACACAATACAATTATTCACATGTATTTAAGGCTATTAATATCACATAGGACCCCACACGGTCACACATATCAATAATAACTCAATATTGATAATTACATTACATATAGGCCCCCGCACGAGCACAACACATAAATAGCAATTTTTCATGATTAGTTTTCACCCCTAACATGCATTTTGTATCATCATTTACTACTCAACCAGTCTGAAAGAGTTAAGCCATAACCTACCTCGAAAGTTGAAACTAATCCGCTACACTTGAACCCGCGAACTTACCTTTTATGAACAATTCCAAACTTCACTAAAAACATCAAATATGAAATTTATGCGTCAAAACAAAACCATCGATACCCATATTGACTACTTTTGGTTCGGAGTCAAAACGGACCCCCAAAATGAGATTTTGAGAAAAAAGAGCAAAATTTGAACTTTACTTCAAAACATTTTTTCCATTTTTTAGGAACCTATAGCTGAAAATCCGAGTTAAATCAAGTCAAAAATGGAGTTCAAATTGAAGAAAAATTATTTTTGAGCTTTACCGGGTAAAACTTTGAAATTTGGGTTAAAATCAGGAATCGAATTTTTTTTGAAGGTTAAATCGATGAAAAACTAGTAATTATAAGAAAAAAAATATTATTCAAGTAAAAAAGAGTGAAATTTGGGTTTAAAATCATGCTCTAAGATTTTTGGGGTTTTGAAAAATTAATCAAGAAATTACTAAGAAAAGGGTGAATTCTTACCTTTAATCTGTAATAAAACCAAGAAAAATGTGTTAATCTAGCTTTTCAAGCTCTCACGAACTTTGATTTTAAGCTCCCACACTATTTTAGGGTTTAACTCTCAAGAACCAAGATGAAAAATGAGCAAAAATTGGTCTAAAACTGCTCTTTTATTGCACCAAAACTGCACAAAAGCTCCATTTTTTTCTTTAAGTCCAATCCGGATTTCGACTAGGTGCCCGAGATTCGTTTGAAGTCTGATTTATGCAAATGAACTATGCAACCACACTAAATTCGACGTTTCGAAAGCGATGGCATATCAAATATTCAAAAAAATATGTTCATACCTTCATATTTTAGAATATGTCTTACATCTTTTTAACTTAAACTTTTGAATTTAGGATTATTCTCATAAGTATACAAATATTGTGCTTTATGAATAAGTCTTGAAGATTTTAACATTTTGAATAATGTTGCCAAAAGCCATAGTTTCATGATTGCAACACAAAGCAATGTCGCAATACTAAGGTAAAGATTCTTTTAAGAAGTTTTAAGTCCTAGATGTCCATTTATTTTTTTTAATTACTTTGCATATTTTTTGTTTTTATCTACTAAATATTTTCATAAAAATTATCTAAGATAATTTTTTTTCTCCTTGAAATTTTATACACACTCATATATATAATTAATTGGTCTTAATTTTTGGTGCAAAAATATTTTATTATTATTGACAGACATTAGTATCAATTTTTATTTTTTTGCGCTAAATTACTCTCTTATTATTGACATTCAGTTCTATTTCTCCTCTCCCTTCCCCCCTATGTCCCTCACATTTTCTCATCTCGATTTGTGATTTGATTAAAAAGTTTATGATATTTTGCCAATTAATTTTTTTCTTTTTTTTCTTTTTAGGTTTTACAATATGAAATCTCTCTTACGTATATGAGATAAGTTTTTCTATATGAATTCTTTATTGAATATATATTTTTGCTAATGTAAAGGTAACATTCTATCTTTGTATTTTAAAATTTATATTGAAATTTGAGATCTCCTATTGGTGAGATTACACTGAATATGTTATTTGTGTTATATTGAAATTTAAGAAGTTTAAAAATCTACATGTTTGTTTACTTCTTTAGTTTGCATTTTTTTTTTTTACATATATTGTTTCTCCTTGAACATTTACATTTGCATATAATCAGTTGATCGTGATTTTCTTAATGCTAAAATATTTTACCATAATCTATAGGTATTTCATGGAATAAGCACATGTAAGTTACAAATTCAGATGAATGTTGATCAAGTTGAGGTGCAAGAGATGACCGTGAAAAAAGAGATAAGAGAAGATTGTGCTACTTTTGACTCAAACAAGACAAAAGAATTGTATATTAGGACTATTCTCAAAATTGTAAAATATAATTATATGTAATTAGAAAATTATTTTAAAATCTCAAAAATGAATTTGTAGCTACATTATGTAACTTTTCTTACTACAAAATTTGTGAAAAACTATTTAATTTGTAGTAATGAAATTGTTGGAATTTATTTTTAGTTTAGCAATATTATAGAAATTTGTTTAATGAATAATACTTATAATAGTATTGTTTAATTTGTAGCAATGAATTTTCGTAGTTGTAACTAAACCTATAATTTTATAATTTTAAAAAGATGATTTATATTTTCACTTTTCATAAAGAAGAATGAATTTTCAGCCATGTACAAAAATATTTGTGGAAAATATTTATTTTATAGTTATAGATTGTCTAACTCGTAGCTAAATACAAGTATTATTATTTCGAGACTAAAATATAAAATGGCCACAAATTTTAAATTTTGTAGCAAACAAATCAAGTCTTTTGCCAAAACAGATTTCATTATGACTATGATATAAAAATTGCTACAAATTTTATTTATCATGGTAAAAGAGTAAAATTATTTGCTACAAGTATATATTTTGTAGCAGGATGTTTTTACCATCATAGCTACAAGATGATTTTCTTCTAGCTGTAAGTATTTATCCTTAGCCACAGGCCATCTAAAGTCTGTAGCTAACTTTTAGTTACGCCACTTCTTGCTACAAATGCTACGAAAAAAAAATAGTGGCTAAAGTGTTTAGCTACAGATATTTTCATGTTTAGCTACAACATATTCTATAGCTATATATGCACTTTCTTGTAGTGATACCAAATATGCTAATGCCCTAAAATCGACATTCCGTATCTGTTGGTGAAGTTGGATTTTCCATTCGAGGTCGTTTAG
This sequence comes from Capsicum annuum, assembly GCF_002878395.1. Classification (NCBI taxonomy): domain Eukaryota; kingdom Viridiplantae; phylum Streptophyta; class Magnoliopsida; order Solanales; family Solanaceae; genus Capsicum; species Capsicum annuum. The sequence goes on from NC_061114.1 coordinate 192,935,649, forward strand.
ATCAAATGTGGGTCCCACACCCATTTTCCAATTTTTCAACTTTTGCGACCAATAGGTCGAAATGAGCTCGACTGCACCGGAACCCAAACCAAAGGTCTACCTAGACTAAAATCAATATTCTGGAGCTGTTGGCACAATCCGTTTAGCCATCCGTTGGACGGATCCAAGGATATCCATATAAGTCTAAATTAAGGCTCTCGAAGCCATCAAAAACCACAATATTGAATAAATGATACCAAAATGCATAAAAAATTATGCCAATCGCTTCCACACTCCAGAAATATCATAACGCAACTACGGAGAGGGGTTAAACTGTCAAATCACACAAAATCATAAATTTCACATATTTCATCAAATTTTTAGGCAGTTACATGGATTGAGTTATTTTACCTTCTTTTTAAAGACTTGAGAGTTATGACATTATCTTCTTAAATTTTGAGATGGTGATGTTCTGGCAATGCACGAACCATGTAGCATTATTTTTCTTGTAGAAGAAAATGAAAAATATCGGCAATGAAAATAAGAGAATATAAGGCTTTCTGATTTTCAACCTTATACAAATCGACTCTCTCATACAATTTCTGCTCGAATTTTCATACAAACAAAATCTCCGAACAATGAGCAGTAAGCGAAGAACAAAATATTTCATTTATGTTTTAGAGAAAAATTAGTGAATAAGCTGGAAATTTCAAAGGAAGATGGAGGACTTTGGAAGTACAAAGAGCTTCAGGGGCAACACTTGTGCTTCAGTTGCGGATGTAGTTGTAGATAGATATGCCTAACCACAAAAAGATAGAAATAGTCTTTGGTCGGCAAGCAGGACGACTAGAAGCTAGTGGAAGCTACTCTTTGATGGTCGAGGATAGCAACTTCCAAGATGCTCAGCTTTATTCTATATTCATTGAAGATATTATTAGGGTTTCACACCTTTTTTACAGTGAAATTTGAATTATAAAGTTTCCGATCTCTTTTTGCTTTCCCTACTCACAATTATTCTGTGTTTGTTGAAAGTTTTGATTGTATTTTTGGGCTTTGCTGAGAAGAAGTTATGTTGTTCTTGTTGACACCTAATTTTTGACCTCCATGACTAAATTTAATCTCAAGTTTCTTCGATTTTTAATAAAATAAAAAATAATTATTTCATCGAATAAATTTTCTTTGAAAAGTATTTGTACGTGATTTTGTCAGTTTTAAGTAGAAATTACATATTATCATGGTCAATTATGCGATACTATATAATTTGATTGCTTAAATGTTTATTCTATGGAATATCAGATTTTAAATAAAGATTATTTTTAAAAATAAATATGGTAATTAAAATCTCAAGTTGAAAATGATCTACTTCAAAAATATTTTATTTGGAGAAATACTAACTTGATTTTATCGAATCAAAGAAGCTCGGGATTAAATTAGGTGCTAAGTTCATTTCAAATCTAGATTCAATTTGGTCAATTTACTAAATTAGATTTAATTGAAGTTGATTTGGCTACAATTGCAACACAATTGGTCGACTAACCCTCAATTAGGTCAAAATTTTAACACAATTGGCTAAATCCTATCATTGGCTATTTAACAAACAACCCAAAAACTAATTCATCTTTTTATTTTAACCCAAACAATCTCCCAATCCCTTACCAAATTTGGGCCAGCTGTGCAACCCAACAACATTAGCTGACCCAACCCATCTCAACCAGACCCATAACTAACCCCCATTTTCTTTCTTCCTAGCCAGCCCAATTCAACAACAGGCCCAAAGTTCTACCTACCCGGTCCATTTGCTTATCTTCTACATCAACTTTTTGTACCAGCACCCTTCAATAGTTATCATATAACATAGCAAAGACGCAAATCTAAATCGTGATAAAACCATCTGCAAAAACCGATAATCAGCTCCAAACGACCCCTTAACCCGTCTTCAACCCGCATCGACATGGAAATATACCATCATTCAATCCTTGGCCATACCCGACCTGTTTGTAACCTTATCCATGCATCCCATGCATACCCGTTTGAGAAAGACGCCAAGAAACTTTCTAGAAACATTCCTAGGTGTCTCGTTAAACATTTAAATCCTTAGAATCTCGATTAAAGGGGTATGAGTTCATAACCCTGTGGAAAAATTTTATTGGTTCTTGGGAGGATGGTTTTACATTAGCTAATCCATTTTGGATTTCTTGAGGAAAATGACAAAGAGAGGTATAGACCATTGGGGATAGTCGAATCGGGTGAAATTTGGAGTTTGCCCTTATTTGAAATCCCTAGGGAAACCCTAATGGGACTTCTATAAAAAAGGTCCCTAGGGTCACTATTGAAGGGGGCTTCTTTCTTTCTTCTCTCTTCTGGCTGTTGTAGTTGGCTGTGATAGCCTTAGGGGTTGTTTTGTGACTGTTGTTGTACTATTTCCTTGGAGCAGCGCTCAAGTCATAATTTTAAGTGACCATGTCGAATATACTGTCCTAAACTGATGTGGTGGTTTACTTGAGAGTCCATGGTATGAATCAAACATATGCACTAACAAGATTTTTCCTTTCGTTTCTAGTTTCCTTTTGCGTATCTAGAAATTTGCTATACTATGCTGATTGTTTTTGCAATTGTTCGATCCCCGATTTTAACTTTGTTTTGCTTCCTTCAGTTTTCATGCTCTTGCTTAAACCCCCGATATCTTTACTTAGTTATTTATCCATTGTTTTCATTTCACATGTTGCTTTGTTCACTATAAATGGTTCGCCTAGATATTACAACTAGCCTGATAAGATTAGAGAAAAATTTCCATATTTAATCTTGTGTTTCTTAATTCTCAACAACGGATGGCGGCAATAGGCTTAGAATTCCTCTAGCATATTTTTGATCTTTCAACTTTTCCTCCACAGATGCTTTCCGGCTTCTTTTTTTATGAATGTTGATTTTCTTTGCCATTATGGTTGTTTGCTGGGAATTAGCCTATGCTGAAATTTAGTGTGCTCAAATCACTAAGGAAATTTGTTTTATCATTGTTGGAAGTCAGAATGAACATTCTCAGTATGCTATGTATGATGTAACTTGGAATTTCATTTAGCATAACGTTGTGCTTTCCGGATGGGTTGACATCCTATTCATATCTAGTATCTTACTTCTCTAATCTATTTAGTTAGGAGTATAGTTCGAACGTCTGCAGTGTTCAATGTCAATTAGGTATAATGTTAAATACTCTTGACATCATACTGTTGGATAACCTTCATGTACCCGAAAATGCTAGTCTAATAGTGATTGGTTCCTCACATAACCCAAGTGGATAGTTTTCATGTAGTTGAATCACAATGAGTTTTCTTTTGGTTTCTGAGGAGAAATTTTATGTGATGTGTAGTTTCTAGGATATAGTTTTCTCTCTCTGTGATAATTTTGGTATCAATATTTTAAAACTTTGCACCCCGCTTAGTCTTACAAATAACGAAATATCAAAAAGGAGATTTGGCTCTAATAGCGGAAAATCTATTACACTCAATCAAGTCAGTGATATGTATTAATTGCTTTAGATTTGCTATTTTGGTAGAGTTTGTAAACTTGAATCAGTGTGAATACGTCTTACTATTTTTCATATCGGCTTATGATTATTTAAAGATTCATATCATGTTCGGTTAAAACCGCAATAGTTTACGTCTAATTTGTCCTTTCTTTGACGAAAATGGTGCGTTAACTAAGTTTATTCATTTCTTTACCCTTGGTTGGCCGTGTGCTAAATTAATTTTCTCTTTTCCTTCGTTAATGATGTCTAAAGTTCCTTTATGTTTCCTTATTTTGCATGAAAATTGTTGGAGTCCAAATAGACTCTTGCCCCTTCTATTTCATGAGGGAACAGTGAGGCGCATCTCTTTGGATCAAGCCCGAAGGTCTAAGTTCAAAAGTGATCCCGTGGCGTTCAAATACGAGAAGTTTGAAGGAATAAAGAAGAGGCTTTTCTCCTTTTATTAGTCTTGTTTTTATTCCTTTATTTATTTACTTATTCATCTATTCATTTTTGGGCCTCAAAGCCAAAGTTGTATTTAATACAGGTGAAGCGAAAAACTCGAGCCAAAGGGCTCGAAACATAGGAATAGGACAGGTAAAAGGAGAAATGGGTTGAAAACCCAACTAGATTAGGACAGGTTCAACGGTTTGGGCTTCAAAGCCTAAATCGCTACTTCTCCCCTTTCCCTTTCTTTTTGATTATTTGTTTTACATGCGTTTTACGAACCTAGTTAAATCCCCTAATGAATTCCCTAAAAACTAATTTTTGCAAATTTTAAAAATATTTCTAAAATCAATCATTTTTTCGACAAATTAATCTTTAAATATTAATCAAAGACGTTTTCAAAAAAATTGGATAACCGCAAGTTAGCGGACGTTTTAGGTGCCTAACACCTTCCTAAAACGTTAACAAGAACCACTTACTCAAAATCTTCAAAACTTAAACCGATTTTCCTATTTTGAATCATTTTAAGTAACTCTTTAAAGGTTTCTTAATTCCTTTTCAAAATTAATTGGCGTCTATCAAAAAGTCAAAATTTCCGCAAAACAGAAATGGCGACTCTGTTGGAGATTTGTTGAACCAGGTTCTAACCAAATGTTTGATTTCGTCTTTTGATTAACTGTTTATGTGTTTATATGTTTCGATTCTATAAAGTTTAACTATCGCACTCATGGCATATTCCTGCATTATATAAACTATTTTGGGGTTTCGTAGGTATCCCGGCCCTTATTGATCAATTCCAAAAATCTGTTGGAAATACAAACAGTTTATTAGCACGTGAGTCGTCTGATGGTTGTTTGTATTTTCAAACTCAAGTTGTACACTTGAGAACCAGTACTCAAACCTACTCTAGATACCTAGGATACAGCAAAACCAAAACCCTATTTTAGGCATGATCCTAGGATGACCCAATACCCGAGCGGGGTATTGGGCCCATTAGAAAACCTGCCCTGCGTTTATTGACCTCGAGTCAATTACAGACGAATTATATTTATGTGTTAAAGAAATATATGCTTGTCTAATTCAATCCATTACCCTTTGGGGGATGGGGGAAGGCTTATCTTTGTTTGCTTTTGTGTAGGTATGGCTCAATTGATGTTTCGTGAGAAGTTCAAGATGGTTACTAAACCCGATGATTACTTGAAACTATGGTGGGACTATATGAGCATAGAAGAGAGAAAAATTGTTAGAACACACATTGGATACCTACCTTCATTGATCAAAATGGATGCTTGGCCCGAAATGAGATCCAAGTGCTTACCACTTTTTGGGATGATCAGAATATGGTGTTTCACTTCGGGGATGTGGAATTGACCCCTACCATCGAAGAAGTGTTAATTTGCTATGAGAGTATTGAAATGTGTTTCAAGAGAAAGAAAAACCTGATAAGAATATTTTGGTTCTTCGCCGTGTGGGACCGTCGAACAATCAAAGAGGTATTTTTAACTGACGACGACACCTGGTTAGGGGAACGTGATGGAGAAAATATCACTTTTTAAGAGTTTTATCATCGCTTTGGAAGATTCAATGCCTTCTACAAATTTGGACATAAATTTGAGAATAAAGCAAAATGGAAGGAGATGAGAGCCTTTGCATTTGCGGTAGGTCTACTCAGAACATGGTGTTCCCACAGGGTGAAAATGGCACAATTCATCCAAGGGTTGTTATGGTGGCTCATGCAATTTTCTTTGGAGTAGATTATGATTCTGCCAAGGTATTCCACAATTTAGCTCCCATGATTGTCGCCGACATATATCGAGCCTTGGGAAGGTGTCAAGTTGAAAATCGTTTCTTTCAAGGTTGCAACCTCATATTACAATGGTAGATGATGAAGCATTTGGTAAAGGATTCAAGAACGGTACAAATTGATCATAAAACAAGGGTGGATATGCTGGCTTCGCACGACATGTGGTTGTTTTTACACAAGTTCAAAAGGGAAGCATCTCACGAATTTTGGTTTAAGACTTTTGGGGAATTAAGAGATGACGATGTGTAATGGTCCATTAACTCTCTTTGTTTAGGGAAATACACCATTCGAGGGGGCAAGTGGCCTTTTCTAGTGCTTTCCAATCTCAGGGGGACCCGTCCCTACAATCCTAGCAGAGTTCTTAGGCAATTCGAGATCAAGCAAGAGGCAACACAAAGAGAATCCATGCTTAGGTTTTTCACCGAATATGATGAAAGTGAGTCTCCACTCAAAGACGGTATGATAAATGGATGGAAAAGAAGAAGGTGGACGAAAGTGACTTTTCGTATAGAGCATGACCCTGAAGTCAGCGATACTTACAAGGAGTGGTTAAAAAAGAGTCTCGCCGGAGCATTGATTCTGGGACCAAATGTGCCCACTTGTGTTGTTGATGTAGAATCCGAGCATCAAGTTCGGCTCCACAGGATATAAGATGAGTTCCAAAAAAGTGAAATCGCATACCGGCAGGTACACATGGAGGATGCTTTAACAATACGTATGTTGAGGGAAGAGCTGAAAAGAGCTAGGCAAGAGGCTGATGATGCTAGGTAGTGTTTAATCAATTTAGATGATAGGATGGCCTCTCAACTCGATAGTATAGGGAAAATACGAAAGCAAGGAACAATTATGCGGGAGTCATCTTATCATCAATAGGTATCAAATAGCACAGGAGGTAAACAAGGCAAAGAAGGCAAAGGTAGACGAAGGATCCTCCAGTAGCTAGTTTTTCTATTTCCCCTACGCAGGAACTTATCTTCTTTCATGTTATTTCCCTTTTTCCCTAAAGATTGTATCCCTTTTTTATTATCTTTTCTAGGCATTTATGCCCTTTTTCGTGTCTATATAAGTTGGGGGTTAATGGATTGACTTTGAGGAAGCATATATTTTCTTCAAAAAATCGTTAGGCCTGACCCTTGGCTCAAAAAAGGTCACCTCAGCTAGGATACGCATTATTATAATGCTTTTGTGTGATATAACTATTTTATGTGCTTATGTGCGTTTGTTTGGATCAAAGGCAAGTTTATCCACTATGTCCTATGGATGAATTTGGCTATGACTCAAGCAACTCTATGTGGTTATTTCCTGTCAAATATTTTGCATTACTTATCATATACAGAAACTAACACATCTGCCTTTGAGTTGTTTTACTTTACAGATAATATAAATTACTCCGTGTTGATACAAGCTGGCAAAACATCCCTACTTCACCCAATCGAAAGCGCACAAAATCCCATCCTCTGACCATCATTAAAAAATGACAGGAAATGATGAAGAAAATGCACTGACTATCCAGGACAATATGATAGCGGAACAGAATGAAATGATTGCGGAACTTGCAAGAAGGTTGGAAATGCTTCAGGAGGAAATAAATCACACTCGAGATTTGGTAAACTTGGCCATCACCATCAATTTCCCCGCTCCAGGAGGACACAGGACTCCACTCCAAATCCCTTCCCTCAGTACACCTATTCTCGGGGATCAGCCAAATAATGTACCATCTATCTCCGCTCCTCCATTTGTCCAAAATACTAATCGTGAAAATAACCCAGATGCCTACCATCCACAAAATCCATCTGTAACCCCACAGAACCCGTCTCCAAATCCATTCCCAAATCCTCAAAACACATTTTCAAATTAACAAAATGCATTCCCAAATCTACAATATTCACTCTCAAACCCACAAAATACGTCAAACCTACCTTCAAATCCACCAAATTCATTTCCAAATCCGCAAAATCCTTCTTATATTCCGCCAAACTACTCACAAAGTCCACATAACCTTTCCAAATTCCAAAACATCCTCCCCACTTACCAACCAAGTTCCTTTCTTCCGCAAAATCAAGCATCCTTTCTAAATCCCCCTCAAGCCATCATATCTCCTGATATTTATGAACCCTTTCCTAACCTCGAGATGGACCATTACGAGGAGAAGGAGAAAGAGTGGAGGACCCAACATAAAAGGAATTTACTAGCTATGAAGGAAGAGATTATGAGGATTAAAAAGTCTCATAGAGCCAAGGACCACGACGGTTTGGGGTATGATGATTTATGTGTTCACCCAGGAGTAGACCTACTAGATGGGTACAAAGTCCCTAAGTTTGAGATATTTGATGGTATCGAAAATCTAATGGCCCATCTGAGAAGGTACTGTGAGCAACTGGTAGGGATAGGGAAAAATGAGGCGTTATTGATGCGCCTATTCAGTCGAAGTTTGAGTGGAGAAGCCTTGGAGTGGTTCATGTCTCAGAAGTCGAAAAAGTGGACTGGTTGGAAAGCATTGGCCAAGGGTTTCTTGAACGGTTTGCATTCAATATTGAAATAGTCCCTGACCGATATTCACTAGATTGGATCAAACAGAGGAATGTTGAGAGTTTTTAAGACTATGCTTTTCGTTGGAGGAAAGAAGCCACGAAAGTGAAACCCCCCATGCTCGAGGAGAAAATGGTATCCGTGTTCTCTCATGCTTAAGAAGGAGAATATTATACCAGGATGGTGTCCGCTCTCAGGTCAACTTTTACGGATTTGGTAAAAATAAGAGAATTATTGGAAGAAAGTATTCAGACAGAGAAAATTGCCAAAACCCCGACATCGTCTGGGACTGTCATGTTCTCGAAGAAGAAAAAAAAAGATGTAGGTGTAATTTCTGCTAATCTTGTTGCGAAAATGAAAAAGAGGTTCAACTCTAGAATTGTTTTATCTTCTCCACCGTCACCCAACCTTCAGCACATGTTCTACGCCCACCCCCAATACCTAGCTCCACTGTCAAATGCCCAACCTTAGTACCAAACTCCACTCCCAAACCTTCAATCCTCTTACCAAGCTCCACAACCAAATATCTTTCCCCAATACCCAGTTCCACATCCAAATTATCAATCTCATTTCTAATCCACTCCTCCAAATAACTGAACAAATTTCCAAGCGCCTCTAAATTATCACCAAGTAGCTCCTCCTAAAAATCAAAGCCAGTACAACCCCCAACGTCTAAACCATGAAAAGAAACCTCCCTGAAACTTCACCCCACTAGCTAAAAGCCGCACCCAATTGTTTGAAAGATTGAATAATGCTAGTCATTTGCAACCAATACAGCTAAGGCATGTTAATCCCAACTCTCAATTTTTTAATGCAAATCAACATTGTGCCTATCATTCAAGAGTAGTGGGGCACAGTACAGAGAATTGTGGCTACCTGAAACATAGGATCTAGGATTTAATCAATCAGAAGGTCATCACACTCCAGGCTCCTACACCAAATATTAACAGTAATCGATTACCTAACCATGGGGGATCTACAGTTAACATAATTGAAATAGAGGGCGAATGGGCATTTGGCAAGACCATTACCCATGTGAACTACAAAAAGCACATAAAAATGAAAGAGGTAGGAAAGATAGAGAAGGCTGTGGATGCCTTGAGTATCAATGAGAAAGCCCCATTTATAGTGATGAATGCACCGAATCAAGTGTACGCTCCCTCTCCAAGGAAAGAATTTATTGTTCAAACCACTGCTGCCCAAGGGATGACGCGATCGGGACGATGCTACATCCCTGAGGAATTGACTAACAAAAGGGATTCATAGAAAAGGTCAATCACTGAAGGAGAGGCTGAAGAATTTTAAAGGCATATGCAACCCAAAGATTATTCAATTGTCAAACATTTAGAGAAGACACCAGCTCAAATCTCTGTCTTGGCACTATTAATGAGTTCGCAATACCATAAATAAGTTTTATCTAAGGTCTTAGATGAAGCATATGTTCCCGCAGGGACGAGTGTTGAGAACCTGGCTGAGATGATAGGAAATATTATGGGGAATCATCGTATATTATTCAGTGATGAAGAGTTGCCGTTTGAAGGGGCGATGCACAACAAAGCCATGCGTGTCACCGTCATTTGTCGAGATTATGCAATTAATCAGGTATTAATAGATGACAGATCTGGTGTGAATATTTTTCCCCTCTTCTTGTTGGTTCAAATGGGCTATGATTTGGGAAAAATTCATCAAAGCCACGTAAATATGAGAGCATTCGATGGAGGGAAGAGAGATACCATAGGAGAGATTAATTTGTACATCTAAATGGGGCCTGCTGAGTTCAAAACTAAGTTTCATATTATGGATATCTATCCTAGCTACAACCTACTCTTGGGAAGACCATGGATACACGGTGCAAAGGTAGTTTCAATACCCCTTCATCAATTATTGAAGTTCATTTGGGAGGATCATGAAGTATTCATCCAAGGAGAAGAAAGTCGAGCGGATCGTCCCAATGGTTATGTGCTGGTAATTGAAGATGTTCCAAAAGGTAGCAGTTTCTATACAGTGGAAATTGTAAATGCTATGGACAGGGATTCGACGCCCAAATTACCAACGCCTTTTGTCTACAAAATGATTGCAACGGTGATGTTAAGAAATGGGTTCGAACCTGGTCGAGGCTTGGGTAAGAATTTACAAGGAATTATTGAGCCTATTGTGATCCCAGAGAGAGGATCTAAGTATGGATTAGGATATCAGCCTATCAAGAAGGGTAGGGTTAAGGATGAGTCAGAGAAAAGTTTGTTTATGCCCTTGCTACTCTTGGTTTATGCCCTTGCTACTCCTGTGCCAGACATTTTCTGTATGAGAGGTATTAGATGTTGATGGGATAGGAGATTTGTTCGAGGGATGCAATTCTGTATCAGAAGATTTCCTAAAATCCAGCGGGTTGAAGAAGATAGCGCCAGGGGAGGACTTGCAAACTTAGACCTCCACTCCACTCTTAACCCATTGCCTGTCATGGTAGATGAAAGGGCAATTACTAATAGTTTTGAAATCGGTGATGGTTCAGAGGAGGCCCCACGATCCATCTTTTATATCTCAAAATTTTCTTGTCGTATCTCATTGCTTTCAAAAAGGCATGGACTTGTATTTGTGAAAGTCGCGAGCCATAGTTTAGTGATTATCTCTCAAATTACAATGATAAGGCCTTCATTTATTTGATAAATTCTATTATTTCTAAACACTCCTAGTCATATATTTTGTTATTATCTTGTTATCATCTAACTTGGTTTGTTTGTCCTATAAAGTAACAGTAGATTAAAATCTGCCAATGTCGTGTCATGTCAAAGGTTGAATAAACAAAATGAAGGGAACGATGATGATTGAAAGTACGACGATGAGGAAAAATTAGTTGAAGATATAGAGGAATTTGAGAATTGTGAAAAACCTAATCTAGAGAAAACTGAAATAGTCAATCTGGGAGATCACGATGAAATAAAAGAGACAAGTGTCAGTGTCCACCTGGTGGTGCCACAAAGAAAAGAGATCATCCACCTGTTGTGGGAATACATCAACGTGTTTGCTTGGTCCTATGATGATATGCCAGGGTTGAGCACCAGCATTGTGTCACATAAGTTGCCAATAAATTCTGAGTTTGATCCAGTCAAGCAAAAAATACGGAAGTTCAAGCCAGACTTAAGTCTAAAGATCAAGGAAGAAGTGATAAAACAAATCCAGTCTAAGGTAGTAGAGGTCACAAAGTATCCAACGTGGTTAGCCAACATCGTCCCTATGCCAAAGAAGGATGGCAAGATTCATATTTGTGTTGACTACAGAGACTTAAACAGAGCCAGTCCTAAAGATAATTTTCCATTGCCCAACATTCATATCCTCATTGATAATTGTGCAAAGCATGAAATACAGTCTTTTGTTGATTCTTTTTCTTGCTATCATCAGATATTGATGAATGAGGAAAATGCAGAAAAGATGGCTTTTATTACGCCTTGGGGTGTCTATCATTATAGGGTAATGCCATTTGGTATCAAGAACACAGGTGCAACATATATGAGGGCTATGATGAACATTTTTCATGATATGATCCATACAGAGATTGAGGTGTACGTGGATGACGTAATTATCAAATCCCGTGAGAGTTCGGATCATCAGACCCATCTAGAAAAATTCTTCAACAAATTAAGAAAGTATAGTTTGAAGTTAAACCCTACTAAGTGTGCTTTTGGTGTGCCATCAGGAAATTTGCTGGGGTTCATAGTCAGCAGAAGAGGTATCGAGTTAGACCCATTCAAAATCAAGATAATTCAGGACTTGCCACCACCGAGAACAAAGAAGGAAGTTATGAGTTTCATGGTTTGTTTGAATTATATTAGCAAGTTTATCGCTCAGTAGACAGTCATATGCGAGCTAATTCTCAAGATGCTGAAGAAAAATGCATTGAATGAGTGGACAGAAGAATGTCAGAGAGCTTTTGACCACATTAAGGAATATTTAGCTGCGCCGCCGATTTTGGTACTGCCAAGAGAAGGAATTCCATTATTGCTTTACCTGTCAATCTCAGAAAATGCTTTCGGATGTGTCCTCGGACAACATGATGAGACCGACAAAAAAGAGAAAGCCATTTACTACTTGAGTAAAAAGTTCATGCCATATGAAGCCCGTTACACTCTTATAGAAAGGATATATTGTGCTTTGACTTGGGCAGCACAAAAGTTGAGGCATTATCTGTCGTCCTACATAATATACCTCATCTCGAGAATGGATCCATTAAAGTATATATTCCAGAAGGCCATGCCTACAGGAAAGCTAGCCAAGTAGCAAATGTTGCTGAGTGAGTTTGACATTATGTATGTAACCCAAAAAGCAATCAAGGGGCAAGCCTTAGCAGATCATTTGGCAGAGAATCCGATTGATGAGGAATATGATCCACTTCGAACTTACTTTCCAAATGAGTAACTTTTGTTCGTAGGAGAAGACATTACAGAGATTTACCCCAAATGGAGGCTATTTTTTGATGGGGAGGTCAACTTTAAAGGGTTAGGAATCAGAGTATTTTTGGTGTCAAAAATGGGCCAGCATTATTTAGTAACTGCTAAGTTACGTTTCCCATGCACCAATAACATTTCTAAATATGAGGCTTGCATCCTGGGTCTTAAATTGGCACTTGATATGGGTGTTCATGAATTGTTATTCATCGGGGATTCAGATTTGCTGATTCACCAGGTATGGGGAGAATGAGCGGTAAAAAATCCCAAGATTACTCCTTATGTGGAGCTAGTGCAAGAATTACGTGAAAGATTCAAGGAAGTTGATTTTAGACATATCCCATGGATACAAAATGAGTTTGCTGATGCTTTGGCCACTATATATTACATAATTCAGCACCCAGATCAGAGTTACACTGATCTTTTAGAAATAAGATTAAAAGAGCAACCCACACATTATGTACACGTGGAAGAGGAGCCCGATGGAAAGCCTTGGTACTATGACATTAAGAGGCATTTGGAATCTGGAATATATCCTAAAAAGGATAGTAACAACCAAAAGAAGACAATCCAGCATTTGGCGAAGAAATACTTTCCAAGTGGGGAAATTCTTTTTAGAAGGACTCCTGATTTGGGATTCCTAAGATGTGTCGATGCTGCCGAAGCCAATAAATTGATAAAAGAGGTACACGCTGGAGTTTGTGGGCCCCACATGAATGGGTTTGTCCTTTCCAGAAAGATCCTGAGAGCCGGTTACTTTTGGATGACTATAGAAAATGATTGTGGAAAGTATGTGCAGAAATGTCCAAAATGTCAGATACACGAAGATTTGATTTGAATGCCTCCACATGAACTTCGTGCAATGAATTCACCTTGGCCTTTCGTAGCTTGTGTCATGGATGTTATCGGAACAATAGATCCATCAGCATCGAATGGGCATAGATTTGTTTTGGCTGTCATCGACTATTTTACTAAGCGGGTTGAAGTTGCTTCATATAGAGCCGTCACTAAGAAAGTGGTTGCAGATTTCATCAGGAATAACTAGATCTGCCGATTTAGAGTACCGGAATCAATAATTACGGATAATGGGGCAAACTTGAATAGTCACTTGATGAACAAAATTTGTGATCAGTTCAAAATCGCGCATCGCAACTCGACTGCATATCGTCCCCAAATGAATAGAGCCGTGGAAGCTACCAACAAAAATATCAAGAATATTTTAAGGAATATGGTCAAGAATGATAGATCCTGGCATGAGTTGTTAGCTTATGCTTTGCTAGGATATCGTACAATGGTTTGAACCTCCACCGGGGCAACTCTTTATTTGCTTATTTATGGGAATGAAGCTGTAATACCTGCGGAGGTTGAAATACCTTCCCTAAGGATTATTCAGGAAGATGGAATGAGTAACAAAGAATGGGTTCATGCTCCCTATAAATAATTCATGTTGATTGATGAAAAGAGAATGGTCGCTGTATGCCATGGTCAGTTGTATCAACATAGGATGGTTCGTGCCTTTAACAAAAAGGTGAGAGCTCGAATATTTGAAGTGGGGAAACTGGTTCTCAAATGAATATTCCTTCACCAAGAGGAATACAAAGGCAAGTTCGCTCCAAACTGGCAAGGGCCATACATAGTTCGCAAGGTACTATCTGGAGGAGCTCTGATTTTGTCTCAGATGGATGGCTGAGAATGGACCAAACTAATCAATTCTGATGCAGTAAAGAGATACTATGTTTAAAAGATGGTTTAATTTTTGTTTTTCCTTAATTGACTTATAATTTCTTTTGTAATAATGTTGTTGTCTAGTGTGTAACTGCCTAGAATTCTTTCCCTTTATGTACAAACTATGTTTGACCTGAATTTCCAAGAATGGGATACGTAGGTGGCCTATGTCGTCTTTGGTCAACCCCTTAGGACAATTCATCATTTCCTTCTTATGTATGAACTACGTGATGACTTGAATTCCTAAGAAAGGGATACGTATGCGGCCTATGTCGGCTTTGGTCAACCCATTAATTTCTAGCGTAGTCCTGAACTACATTTGACCTGATTCCTGCTTCAACGAGATACGTAGGCTCCCTAATGGCTCGGTCATATAACCCCAGGAAATGAAAACTGGGGCAGAATTTTTGAGAAGGAATATCAAAAATTCACAAGAGAAGATCGACATCCAACAAAGAGAATGAAGATCAGTAAAGACTTCAGATCAAATCGGATTGGTATCATCTCAAACAACTTTAAACTAGGGCAGAAATTTTGAGGAAGACCTCAAAATTTCCACCAAATGTCATAACATATTCCAAATTCCCCAGCTCTAGAGGTTAAAATCAAGCTTTGGAAGCCAGCAACTATAACAAAGTTTGGGTAGACTCAGTTTTTGGCTAAGATAGAACTACTTGAGGAAACCCTCCAACAATGATCATGAATTTTGGAAACCATCCGTCGGATATAGTCAAAACCACGAGGAAGACTTTCGTTGAGCTAGTACATGACATGACTGGCAGAGATTTTCTAAAGTTTTACAGAATTTTTTGAAATTATTTTAAAAAATTTAAGACTATTTTCAAAAATCTTACGACTCACTTATTTAGCACTTGCCTAGACATCATTTGGGATGGGGTGTCAGGGTGGTAGTCCCGATATGGTGGAATGTCCAAGAGATGGCAAGGAGCAAATCAAGGATCGAAGAAGGTCATCACGGAGTAATTTCATTCAAACTAATCATTTTTTTGTGGATGCAGGGTTCAATATACAAAATGAGGGTCTCTTTCAAAAATCCCCGAGCAAAGTGAGAGCCATAATAGAGCATTAATACCTAAGAACGGTCTTTTAGGGTAGCCCTAAAAATAGTTTAATGCCCATTTATTGAGGACCTTTTGATTTGTCCATTTCATTTCTTGAGATCGTAGGCGACAAGCAAAACCTATTTGTCTTCTTTACAAATATTGTATTTAGAAGTTTCCTAAAAATAGTCGCTAGTAAAAGCGACTTTGTGTCTACCAATCGTCTACCTTGAGTATAGGTACATGTAGAAAGAAGGACACTAACGAATGAAGCGAGGTAAAATTATTTTATCATGCCGCAAAGGTCATTACATATCATTGCCGTAAAGGCCATTACATATCATTGCCGTGAAGGCTATTGCATATCATTGCCGCAAATGCCATTATATATTATTGCCGCAAAGGCCATTACATATCATTGCCGCAAAGGCCATTGGATATCATTGCTGCAAAGGCCATTACCTATCATTGTCGCAAGGGCCATTGCATATCATTGCTGCAAAGTCCATTACATATCATTGTCGCAAAGGCCATTATATATCATTACCGCCAGGGCAATCGCATATCATTGCCTCAAGGGAAATTTCATATCATTGCCGCAAAGGCCATCTCATACCATCTCCCCAGAAGGCATTCAATATTTGTTGACGCGCTAGACACAATGCTGGTAACGAGGATATCATCGTCATTCAATATCTGTTAACACGCTAGACATAACACTGGCATCGAGGATACTATCAGCATTCAATATATCTGTTGACGCACTATACACAATGTTGCATCGAGGATATCATCATCTTTTCATGAATTAGCATCTGAATGCATCGAGAGCACACGATTTGAAGGAACACTTTTAAGTCGTTATCTAAGGATGAATGATATGTAAGGTTTCCTGGAATTTGACAATTTGAGGGTCATCTATAAGTCATATTATTTGAAATAGGATAGTGTGCAAGATCACCTTTGAGTTGATATCCTGTAGGTCATCCGTAAGCCACAACAACATCCTAATCGGATAGTGTGCAAGATTGCCCAAAAGTTGATAGTTCAAAGGTTATCCATAAGTCGCAACTAAATCCTTACCAAAGAATATGCAATATTATCACATTGGTACATCCAAGGGTTCTCTATAAGCCGCGTCATATCCAAGATCGATTATGTGCAGGATTACCCAAAGACTAACAATTTGAGGGATTATCTATAAGGTATATTGTATCCAAGGTCAGATGATGTGCAGGAACACCTGAAAGCTAGAGATTAGAGGGATATCTATAAGCCATCTCTTATCCAAAGTCGGATAATATACAGGATTACCTAAAAGCTAGCAATTCAAAGGATATCTGTAAGTCGCCTCATCTCCAATGTTAAATAATGCGCAAGATTATCCAAAGATTGAAAATTTAAGGAAAATTTATAAATCGATCATCGGCTATAACTAGAGAGGTTATTTTTCCACGTACAACAAGTGATATAGGTAACCAAAAGGATTGCCACACCCACATAAGATTACATGATTGTAGGGACCGTTCTGCATAAAGTATTGTCGGTGCCCAAAAGGGCCACCCACTTTGAAGACATGTTCGCTTGACAAATGAGCTAATTAAGCAACAACCAAGAAGGTTGTTATGTCTGTTACTGCAATTTATTTCTTCCAAACAGGTACAAGAAGAGATGACTTCACTTTTTAGACAAAAACTCATGTCGAGATATGGTAAAATACCACACACCTCTTTCATGAATTGGGCTTATTACTGATGATTTCTGTTTGAGATATTGTCGAGAGCATCCGAGGGGATGACAATCTCAAATCAAAACCACAGGTGCAGATGACTCCAAAAAGGACACAGCATAATGTGGAACTCTATCTTAGCAGTAAAATGGGACATAGTCTAGAGAGGGACATCAAACTCTCTGGACGCGAGCTAAATGATGATCACCGCCACCATCTAACCACGCCTCTATTAGAAGGTATGTGGGTATTTTTGGATATTCTGGTCTCGGCCTTACCTTTGGGATATTTTCTTAATTTATATCAAGGGGAACTTTCTCCTTTGGGTGACAATATACTTAGAGTTTTGGAAATTATGTCTAGATAAGTTCTTGTCTATGGGTTAAGGATCCCACATTCATGATTTAGATGTTACAAGCCTCTTTTCCACAACTCGATCAACTTGTCACTCATCCTGATCCAAAGATTGTTTGAAAATAGAAGACTATCTTTTCTACCGATAGAGTCGAACTACAAGCAGTCTGATTCCCTGAGTCTCAGGGATATGTAGGCTGGGCTCTATGTAGAAAACTAGACTGCATTTCAACCTCCCCCCAAATCCTGTATTCCCCAGCTTTTCGGCTTTATCAAATACTCCAAAAATTGAGACAGCTTGTGAATTTTTTGAAAATCATGTAACCTAAGATATGTAGGAAAAATAATACCGCGGTCCGGCCATAACTATATTAAACTCATGCGAAAACCAGCTTCTTTCAGATTCGAATCTATGGTCGGACAAAAATTAGAAACGTCAACCTCCCTTTATCCAGAATTACATGCATCCATCCTACCCAAAGGGAGGGGGCAGTTGTTGACACCTAATTTTTGCCCTCCATGACTAAATTTAATCTCAAGTTTTTTCGATTTTTAATAAAATAAAAAATAATTATTTCATCCGCATAAATTTTCTTTGAAAAGTATTTGTATGTGATTTTGTCACTTTTAAGTAGCAATTATATATTATCATGGTCAATTATGCGATACTATATAATTTGATTGCTTAAATATTTATTCTATGGAATATCAGATTTTAATTAAAGATTATGTTTGAAAATAAATATGATAATTAAAATCTCAAGTTGAAAATGATCTACTTCAAAAATAGTTTATTTGGAGAAATGCTAACTTGATTTTATCGAATCAAAGAAGCTCGGGATTAAATTAGTTGCTAAGTTCGTTTCAAATCTTGATTCAATTCGGTCAATTTACTAAATTAGATTTAATTGAAGTTGATTTGGCTACAATTGCAACACAATTGGCAGACTAATCCTTAGTTAAGTCAAAATTTAAACACAATTGGCTAAATCCTATCATAGGCAATTTAACAAATAGCCCAAAAACTAATTCATCTTTTTATTTTAACCCAAATAATCTCCCAATCCCTAACCAAATTTGGGCCAGCTGTGCAACCCAACAATATCAGTTGACCCAACCCGTCTCAACCAGACCCATAACTGACCCCCATTTTCTTTCTTCCTAGCTAGCCCAATTCAACAATAGGCCCAAAGTTCTACCTACCCAGCCCATTTGCTTATCTTCTACATCATCTTTTTGTACCAGCAGCCTTCAATAGTTAGCATATAGCATAGCAAAGATGCAAATCCAAATCGTGATAAAACCATCTGGAAAACCTGATAATCAGCTCCAAATGACCCCTTAACCCATATTCAACTCGCATTGACCTGGAAATATACCATCGTTCAACCCTTCGCCATACCCGACCCATTTGTAACCTTATCTGCATGTACCACACGTACCCGTATAAGAAAGAAGCGAAGAAACCTTTTAGAAACATGCCTAGGTGTCTCATTAAATGTTTAAATCCCTAGAATCTCAATTAAAGGGGTATGAGTTCGTACCCCTGTGGAAAAATTTCATTGGTTCTTTGAAGGATAGTTTTGCATTGGCTAATCCATTTTGGATTTCTTAAGGGAAATGACGAAGAGAGGTACAGACCGTTGGGGGTAGTCGGATTCGGGTGAAATTTAGAGTTTGCCCTTATTTGAAATCCCTAGGGAAACCCTAATGGGACATTTATAAAAAGGGGTCCCTAGGTCACTATTGAAGGGGGCTTCTTTCTTTCTTCTCTCTTTTGGTAGGGGCTAGGAATTTCGGTTAGAAAATTCAGGAGGTTAGGTTTATTTTGGAGAAATTTTGGGTTTCTTTCTTTGGTCTTTTTTTTCGGGGGGTCTTCTTCTCTTTGTGGGGAGGTCGAGGCTCAGAGGAGGGCTGTGCAGCTGAAAGAAATGAAAAGTTTGTTTTTCTCTTCTCTCCTTTTCTTTTCCTTTTGAGTTAGAAGTTTTACAAGTAAAGGGAGTTTCGAAATATTTTCAGAAAAAGCTAAGATTTGAAGATATTTAGATTGAAAATCTGGGGGGTTGCAAAATCTCTAAGAGGTAAAAGCCAAAGGGACGCTCCGTTGGTGGTGGACTTCGTGAGATTCCATGTAGCGATAAGTTTGCTGATAGCTCGTCATCTCGTTCGTTGCCCCGAAAAAGGTAAACACACGCTCTTCCCTCTTTCCACTTTATTTTCTCTGCATCATCCCTTTTTTCGTATAAAGTAGTTATCTTTGTATCTTGAATGAGGCTGGATCTATCTGTTGTATTTGGCTGTGATAGCCTTAGGGGTTGTTTTGTGATTGTCGTTGTACCATTTCCTTGAAGCAGCGCTCAAGTGATAATTTTAATGTGACCATGTCAAACATACTGTCCTAAACTGATGTGGTGGTTTACCTGAGAGTCCATGGTATGAATCAAACACATACACTAGAAATATTTTGCCTTTCGTTTCTAGTTTCCTTTTGTGTATCTAGAGATTTGCTACACTAAGCTGATTGTTTTTGCAATTGTTTAATCCCCGATTTTAACTTTGTTTTGCTTCCTTCAATTTGCAAGCTCTTGCTTAAACCCCCAATATGGTTACTTAGTTATTTATCCATTGTTTTCATTTCACATGTTTCTTTGTTCACTGAAAACGGTTCGCCTAGATATTGCGACTAGCCTAATAAGATTAGAGAAAAATTGTCCATATTTAATCTTGTGTTTCTTAATTCTCAACGACGGATGGTGGTAATAGGCTTAGAATTCCTCTAGCATATTTTTGATCTTTCAATTTTTCCTCCATAGATGCTTTCCAGCTTTTTTTTTATTTTATAAATGTTGATTTTCTTTGCCATTATGGTTGTTTGTTGGGAATTAGCATATGCTGAAATTTAGTGTGCTCAAATCGTTAAGGCAATTTGTTTTATCGTTGTTGGAAGTCAGAATGAACATTCTCAGTATACTATGTATGATGTAACTTGGAATTTCATTTAGCATAACGTTGTGCTTTCCGGATGGGTTGACATCCTATTCATATCTAGTGTCTTACTTCTCCAATCTATTTAGTTAGGAGTATAGTTCGAACGTCTGCAGTGTTCAATATCAATTAGGTGTAATGTTAAATGCTCTTGACATCATACTGTTGGATAACCTTCATGTACCTAAAAATGCTAGTCTAATAGTGATTGGTTCCTCACATACCCCAAGTGGATAGTTTTCATTTAGTTGAATCACCATGAGTTTTCTTTTGGTTTCTAAGGAGAAATTTTATGTGATGTGTAGTTTCTAGGATATAGTTTTCTCTCTCTGTGATAATTTTGGTATCAATATTTTGAAACTTTTCACCCCGCTTAGTCTTAAAAATAACAAAATATCGAAAAGTTTGACTCTAATGGCGGAAAATCTGTTACGCTCAATCAAGTCAGTGATATGTATTAATTGCTTTAGATTTGCTTTTTTGGTAGAGTTTGTAAACTTGAATCAGCTCGAATACGTCTTACTATTTTTCATATCGGCTTATGATTATTTAAAGATTCATATCATGTTCGGTTAAAACCGCAATAGTTTACGTCTAATTTGTCCTTTCTTTGACGAAAATGGTGCGTTAACTAATTTTAATTCATTTCTTTCCCCTTGGTTGGCCGTGTGCTAAATTTATTTTCTCTTTTCCTTCGTTAATGATGTGTTAAGGTCCTTTATGTTTCCTTATTTTGTATGAAAATTGTTGGAGTCCAAATGGACTCATGCCTCTTACATTTCCTGAGGGAACAGTGAGGCGCATCTCTTTGGATCAAGCCCGAAGGTCTAAGTTCAAAAGTGATCCCGTGACGTTCAAATATGAGAAGTTTGAAGGAATAAAGAAGAGGCTTTTCTCCTTTTATTAGTCTTGTTTTTATTCCTTTATTTATTTACTTATTCATCTATTCATTTTTGGGCCTCAAAGCCAAAGTTGTATTTAATACAGGTGAAGCGAAAAACTCGAGCCAAAGGGCTCGAAACATAGGAATAGGACAGGTGAAAGGAGAAATGGGTTGAAAACCCAACTAGATTAGGACAGGTTCAACGGTTTGGGCTTCAAAGCCTAAATCGCTACTTCTCCCCTTTCCCTTTCTTTTTGATTATTTGTTTTGCATGCGTTTTACGAGCCTAGTTAAATCCCCTAATGAATTCGCTATAAAAATATTTCTAAAATCAATCATTTTTTCGACAAATTAATCTTTAGAAATTAATCAAAGACGTTTTCAAAAAAATCGGATAACCGCAAGTTAGCGGACGTTTTAGGTGCCTAACACCTTCCTAAAACGTTAATAAGAACCACTTACTTAGAATCTTCAAAACTTAAACCGATTTTCCTATTTTGAATCGTTTTTAGAAACTCTTTAAAGGTTTCTTAATTCCTTTTCAAAATTAAGTGGTGACTCTCAAAAAGTCAAAATTTCCGCAAAACAATTCTTTTAAGACACTTTCTCCATATGCTATCATTAATAATAGTAGTTGAAGTTTATTAATTGACTTGAGACACACGTGCAACACACGTAACCTAAACTAGTTCCATGAATAACCGCTATTTACAATCATCACCACAATCACTACCAACAATTACCATCATCAATAACAATTAAATATTTTCAACATACTGTTATCAGGTACCACATCACTATCATCCATTACCACTAACTACTACCATAAACCAATATTGATAAATGTATGCATTTGACTATATATTTGGTCAGTTTGGTTGACGTTGGATTAATTTGGTTCAATTTATCTGATTATTGACGACAAATAAAATATTTCTTTTACTTTAATAAGTTGAATTGACTCTTTCTCTAATTTTTCCTGTCAATTAAGATTACAAATATCATGCATACAATTTCTAGAGGTAATTTACGGTTGAACATTTAATTTACGGTTGGACATTCTAACTCAATATTAGCATTTAATTTAAATTTAAGTAATTAAGCTATTGTAGTTATAAATTTTTTTATTATTAGTAATTAACAAATATGAGTTCTTTCCTTTTTTTTTTTTTGTTATGAAATTTTAAAAATTGAAGTGGTTGGAGTGTTTGTTCCTTTTTTTTTTTTTTTACAAGAACTAATTAACAAGTCAAATATAATTTTATAATTGGTGTAAAATGAATTTAAATATAGATCCTTTTTTAAACATAGGTTTGGACAGTTGATGCAAATTACTCCCTGCATCCCAAATTACCTGTCCCAAATTGAGATGACACATTGATTAAGAAAAATAATTAATAACATGGCTAATTTGCCGTAGTAATCCTATTAAATAATATTTACATTTTAATTTAAAGAAAAATTAATTAATGCAAAGTGTAAAAAAAGTAAGAAATTTTGTCTCTTCTTAATTAATTAAAAAAGACAAATAAAATAAGAAATCAAATTAGAAAATTTGGGACGGAGGGTGGTAATAATATGAAAATTCTGGTAAGCAGAAAAATATAGCAAATTGAAGAGATCAATAATCTATCTCAACCAAGCAACATTATACTCTTAGGCTTTTTTTTTTTTTTAAGATTCGGACGTCTGAATCTAAATGCACATCTGAATAATTAAGATGTTGCCTCTAGATCTGAAAATTAAATGATTAAAACTGGTTGTTTTTCAACATCTGAATGTGTAATTTTTTTATTTGTATATATAATAAAATAAAAAATACAATTCAAATAAAAAAATTAATTATATATTAGAAAAGTATGTAATTTAATACAACAAAATTATTATTTGATTGAGAAATAATATTTATGTTTGTTAGTGATAGTGGAGATTGTTTATAATGGTGGTTGCAGTGACAAAGATTGATGTTAGTGATTAATAATATTGGTGGTGATAGTTGTGATGGTTGGTATTATAGTGACTGTTATGATAGTGACGATTGATAGTGGTGACGTTGCGAGATGTTAGTAGTTTGAGATGTTGATTGTTTTGGCTGAAACATGAATGCATGATGGTTAATGATGTGTTGGTGCTAGTTGGAGATGTTGGTTGTTGTGATGATGGAGATGGTTGTTAGTAGAGATAAATTGTAGCGATGATAGTGGTTGAAGTGATGGTAGAAGTGGTGTTACTAGTGACAATGGTGGTGACGGCCGAAGAATGTGTGGAGGTTGTGATATATTAGTGGTGGTGTTAGTTGTGATAAATGAGTTGATCGATAGTAGGGATTGACCGATAGCGGTTGATGATGGAGATGTTGTTGATGGCAGTGAATATAATTAGAATAATAGAGGTAGTAGATGTGGTGGCGGTTGACAATAGTGGTTGGTAGCGATATTTGTTGTCGATGCTGGTTGTGATGGTGGAGGTGGTTGGTGGTGGTGGGTGGTGATTGATAATGATGGCAGTGGAAGGGGTGGTTAGTGGTGGTGACTGCTGACTATGAATAGAACGGTGAATATTATCCAATAACAGAATATCTCTTCAGACCTATTAAGACTTGGTTCTAGATCTGAATGATTAAGACTTATTTATACCTATTAAGAGCTAAAATCTTAATAAAAACAAATGCATTTAATTATTTGAAGTCTGAACCATTCAGATTCAGAACTCCATTAAGTGCAAACAAATTGTTTGAGGTCTTACCCACGGTTGAATGCCAATTGATGTGATATGTGTTTAAATCTAGATCATTTTTGAACATATGTTTGAAAAGTTATTGAAAATTAAATAATATGAAGTTTTAGTAAGTAGGTAAATATAACAAAGACACTAAAAATTTATCTTAGTCAAGCAATATTATACTCTTACCATAATTAAATGTTGCAAAGATACTAATATCTTTTTGACCTATAAATAAAGCTATTTTGAAGGTGTGAAATATTATTCAGTTCTAAGTCTAGAACAATAGAAAAATTGAATAACAATGAGGTTGTGAAACCATATTAGCAAGTGTTGCCAACAACAAAGAAGAACTAAAAGAGTTGGAGTCGGAGAACAAAGTCAAAGAGATGGAGTCTCTCCTACTAAAACCATGGAAGGATGTTAAAAGAGTTTTGACAAAAACAGTTTTGACTGATTTTGAGAATTATGTACACATAGTAATGAAGAAGATGGAAGATGAAAAATTGCTCAGAGCTCAACATCGACAAACGTAAAGTAGTTTACATTATTATCTTGTATCGTAATAAGGGAAAATAATAATAATTTTACTCTATATCGAATGAAATATCCCTATTTAGTATGTTATTATTTTTCAATATTTTCACCATAGTTCTTTTATTGTACTATCAAACTTGTTTTGAAATATTATTCTATCGAACCAAGATGCTAAACTCTGTTATTAAATTTTTCTGGTGTCTTTATTTTAGTATTCAATATTATTTGTCAGACATTTTTGTTAGTGTTCTGTCTGGTTCAATTATTTTGAATCAGTTCATTTCACTAAGTTATTCTGTTGTAGTGAAAAAATTACCCGTTTTTCCTAATAAGTGGTATCAGAGCCAAGGTTTTTTTTGAGTATGCTCTGTGGTTGCAGCTTTGTCTGATCTTCCACATCAGAATTCCTTTGGTCCTTTTGAACCCAAGGTTTGTCCCAGGCTAAGGTTCTGTCTGAGTATGCTCTGTGATTGTAGTTCTGCCTGATCTTTCACATCAGAAAAGAATTACTTTGGTTCTCTTGAAATCTTGGGTTGTTTACATTTGTTGTAATATTGAATACTTTTTATTGAGTCTGTAATGACAAATAAAGATCAAGAAACAAAGGATCCTGTATTTGTCATTTGTAGAGGTTCCCGCTGTCTAGTCTGAAGTTGGCAGTGGAAATATTTGATGGTACCGACCATTTCGGCATGTGGAAAGGAGAGGTTTTGGACTATCTTTTCCAGCATGGTCTTGATATTGCTATTGAGGAAAAGAAACCAGAAGAGGTAGAAGATAGAGATTGGAGCATCATTAATCGGTTGACGTGTGGAACAATTCTATAGTGACAGTCCAGAGAGCAGAAGTATGATTTCAAGAATGAGACTTCTGCGCACAAATTATGGAAGGCGTTGGAGGACAAGTTTTTGAAAAAGAGTGGTCAGAACAAGCTCCCTATCAAAAAAAGATTGTTTCGATTTAACTATCAACCAAGTACTACTATGAATGAACATATCACTGTGTTTAATCAATTAGTAGCAGACCTATTGAATTTAGATGCGAAATTTGTGGATGAGGATCTGGCTTTGATGTTGTTATCATTTCTTCCCGATGAAATTGAATATTTGAAAACTATGTTACATCACGGGAAGGAGAATGTGTCGTTAGATGTTGTTTGTTCTTCTTTATATAGTCATGAATTGAGAAAGTAGGATAAAATGAAAACCAAATCAACAACATCCGAAGAAGCATTGGTGGCAAGGGGTCATCAGTAAATCCAAACTAAGAGGAGAAGAGGAAGGTCCAAATCAAAGGGCTGAACAGTTGCCAAATATGAGTGTGCTTTCTGTCATGAGAAAGGGCACTGGAAGAAAGACTGTCCAAAGTTGAAAAAAGAAAGAGAAGAGTCCACAAGATGAAAATATTGCAGAATGTAAAAGTAATGTGGAATCAGATATTTCCTTAGTTGTTATGCCTTCCACATCATCTCATCCAAATGAGTGGATATTGGATTTAAGATGTACCTATCATATGTGTCCCATTTGGGAACGGTTTTTTGAATTTCAGGAACTCAATGGTGGGGTTTTTTACATGGTGTTACACCTGGAAATCTGAGTTTCAGGGAAGCCATACGGTGCTCTGAACTGTGAGTAGTCCTGAGCTAACCCTAAATTCTTTCTACTAAGTCTGGATCTCAAAATAGGGGAAATAAATTTGAAATTATAATAGATGTGAAAATCTTATCTGAAAACATACTAATCTCACAAGTCTTGGTAAAACAGTACTGGAAAATCATAATGCTAAATCAAAATTTTAAAACTGAATCTAGTAGTCCAACATGCCTCTACTGACTGAACCTAGAGGCACTGGGACAGGCCCCAACTGACTCAAACTATCTGAAATAAATACAAAAACATCTATTAATAAACTGAAAATATGAATAGCTAAGTCCCCGAACTATAAAGACTCACCAACTGCAGAGATATAGATGAGATACTCTGAAATCACTCACGTTGTTGAGGCTGAGCACCTGAACCTACATTATGATACAATGTAGCATATAGACTATATGTGGATCAGTACTTTGATGATATACTAAGCATATGGGGGTGAATGCAATAAGTAAACAATATCACCATAATTTATAAAAATATCATGTGTGCTAAATGTAAATAACTCACATAGGCTTGAGTAATCTGAACACTAAAGATCATGAATCATGGAATATAAATTATATAATATGAATTTTGTAATTCATTACATTAAGTTCTAAAATCTGTTCTTTCTAAAGGCTACTACATCATCTTGTCAACTTGTAATGGAAATACTTCATCTCAAGACTTTAAGAATCATAAAGCCATAACTTTCAAAATGTATGCTTTTATCTTAAGGCTTTAAACCAATAAACTATTTTAAGAGTAGGGGACATCTTTTTTTTAGGAGGTTCTTCTAACCATCATAAACCATATGAACATTCATGGAGTCCCACGTCTTGACCATATTAGAGAGAGCTGTTCTACCCTTGTCATCGGAATAGAACTTCTTATCTTAAGTGATCACATGCTTAGCCATCCACGTAGAAGTGGGAATAATCTTAATCCTACGGTGGTATGCAGTTTGGGGCATGAAACCTTGGTAACGTACCCATATTGGTGCTAAATACTACTCCCATTCTTATGCTTAGGGTGTTAAGAAATCAACTACAAAAATATAGCACAAGGGTTTACAAGAAAACCAATTATGCTCTTTCCTTCTTTAAATCTCAAGTCATATAAACAAAGTGGATTCTTTATCTTAGCTTAGGACCAAAAAGGTCAAATCTTTATAGAAAATCTGAGAATAATCTCATATTAGGGTGCTCTTAGCACAAACAGTCTTGAAATAGCAATATTAATTAGGGCTTAATGATCCATGCATCAAACTCATGTTAAA
The DNA here is from genome assembly GCF_002878395.1 of Capsicum annuum. Classification (NCBI taxonomy): domain Eukaryota; kingdom Viridiplantae; phylum Streptophyta; class Magnoliopsida; order Solanales; family Solanaceae; genus Capsicum; species Capsicum annuum. The sequence continues at coordinate 192,963,257 of NC_061114.1, forward strand.
ACATCATAATATTCATGCTTGGTGATGTAAACATTTATAAATCAACTTAAAATCTGGAAATTTCTGCAATATACATGAAAATATGAACATAAATATGCAATTCAACTTCTTGATCATTGGAAATCTCATAAACTCTTAAATAGGAATATTGGATATAAACCCTAACTTCAATTTCATGAGAAATCACATAAAATTTCAGTAAATTTGTAATTAAAATAAGTTTTAGGCACAAGGATGAAAGGATTATCCTTTTTCATACACCACACACCTCAATTGATGATATTTAGATGCTAAAACTTGATTCCTGGATTCCTATTGATGCTTTGGAGATGAATCCTTAGAGTTCTTGTATTGGGAATCCTAAATCTTGAATTTTCTTAGAGAATTAATGGAGGAATTTGGATTTATTGGAAAGAAATTTTGATGATCTATGGTTTTCTTTGTGAGTATTTTGGTGAAAGGTGAATATAATATGCTTAGGATGGGTTAAATCATCTATTATTCACGACTAAGGGCTTGGGAAAAGACAAAAAAAACTCTTTTAATTTTTTACTCGAAACTGGGAATATTCCTAAATTTGGCCTACGGCGCGACAAGCCATGATCACGATAGCCTACTGGAAACTGCCAACTAGGACCTGGAAAGACACTGTGATGTGGAACTATTGCGATGCTCTACTACATTACCATTTGTTCCATCACCGCAACGTGCCACCATCACGGTGAGCCACTTGAAATGGACAAACAGGAAATAGGGCTTCTCCACGACACGAGAAAATCATGGAGTTTCACTAAAAGCTTACAATTGTCATTTAAACCATCTCCGCGAAGCGCTAAGGACCCAAATCACGGTATTTTATGACTGAAGCTTAAAATAGCCCTAACTCCTCACCGGGTCATCAGATTTAGGTTAATCTTATATCGTTGGAAAGCTTATTAAATTTCCCACACAATGGGAGGTTTAAATCTGGAAAATTTCACACAAAGTAATTATTCTTCATTTTGGAAGCTATCCCTTAACATTCAAGGGGAAGATTTTAGCTAAAAAAGGTACGGGGTATTACAATATCTCCCCTTGGGGAGCATTCATCATCGAATGTGGCTAGATAAGCTGAGAATACTGAGGAATCTGCGACTATAAGCTATTATGCACAACTAAAATAAATTGAACAACTGAATCTAAATTATTCTGAGCTTCTGAGTAATTCTGTGAGTGCATGAACTTACATGAGGACAACTATATAGCTGAATATGTGATTAGAAAAGAACTGAATCAAGGAAGAGTATTACCCTCGGCTAAATCTGTGTTTGTGGAGAAAAGGTGAGGATACTTGGCTCACATATCTGCTTCTGCTTCCCTGTGGCACCCTTAATGGACTGATTTCGCCAAAGAACTTTGACCAAAGAAACTTCTTTATTCCTTAGTCTATGGTTCTGATGATCTAAAATCTAAACTGGAACATCTTCATATGAAAGGTTGTTCTAAATATCTGAGCTTTCTAAAGGAACTACAACAATGAAGTCATCGATGCACTTCTTAAGCATAGAGACATGGAATACAGGATGAATGACTGACAATTTTATGGGCAAATCAAGCTCATAAGCTAGTCTCCCAACACAACTCATAATTATATAATGACCAACATTCTGGGGAGTAAGCTTCCACTTTTTTCCAAATCTTTTCACCCCTTTCATAGATGAAATTGTTTAATATACTAAATCACCTACCTCAAACTCGAGGTCCCTTCTTCTCATGTCTGCATAGGATGTCTGACGACTCTGGGCTATTTTCAATCTTTCTCTAAGCAACTTAACTTTCTCCATAGCTTCAAACACTACATCGGGCCTAAGCAAAACAACCTTACCCACTTCAAACCAACCTATAGGTGATTTATATCTCTTCCTATAGAGAGCTTCAAACGGGGCCATCTGAATGCTAGAATGATACCTGTTATTATAAGAAAACTCAATCAATAGGAAATGCTCATCCCAACCATCTTTGAAATCAAGAGCACATGCCCTCAACATATCTTCTAGAGTTTGGATGGTCCTTTCTGCTTGACCATCTGTCTGAGGGTGGAAAGACAAACTAAGATAAATTTGGGTACTAAGACCCTTCTAAAAAGCTCTCCAAAACTGGGAAGTACATTGAGTACCCCTATCTGAGATGATAGAAAAGGGAACTCCATGCAATATGACTAACTCTTGGATATACAACTTAGCATAATCCTCAGTTGCATAGGACGTATGAATTGGAAAGAAATGCGCTGAATAATTCAATCTATCTACAATGACCTAAATCGAATCATGATGATGACGAGCATGGGGTAAACCAGTCACAAAATCCATATTCACCTCTTCCCACTTCCAAGTGGAGATACCAAACTCTTGCAATGTACCAGCAGGTCTTTGGTGCTCCACCTTAACCTGTTGACAAGTTGTATATTTAGCTACGAACTCCGCTATATCTCTCTTCATACTACTCCACCAATAGATTTCTTGCAAGTTGCAATACATCTTAGTAGCACCTGGATGAATTAAATAATGCGCACCATGCTCTTTCTCCATAATTTGCTGTCTCAAATCATCAACAAAAGGCACACACAATCTACCCTGATATCTCAGCATGCCATCTCCCCCTTGGGAAAAACCTCTACCTTTTGGTCTTTAATTGACTTCTTCAGTTTGACCAACCTAGAATCCATATCTCGCTTCTCCTTCACTTCCGAAACTAGGGAAGATTTGGAACTACTCTGAACCTAAACATTCCCTTCAGCTGAGTTAACCAACCTAACACCCAATCTAGCTAATCGATGAACTTATTGAGCAAACTTTTTCCTATCATTCTCCACATGAGCAACACTGCCCACAGACAATCTACTAAGGGTGTCTGACACTACATTGGCCTTTCCTGGATGGTACAACACTCTCATATCATAATCCTTCAACAATTCTAACCACCTCCTCTAATGAAGATTCAACTTTCTCTAGGTAAACACATACTGAAAGCTCTTGTGATCTGTGAACACATCAACATGTACACCATACCGATAGTATCTCCTAATTTTCAAAGCACACACCATAGCAACAAATTCAAGATCACGAGTTGGGTAATTCTTTTCGTAAGGCTTCAACTATCTAGAGGCATAGGCTATAACCTTTCATCTCTGCATCATAAGTTACTATCTAGAGGCATAGGCTATAACTTTACATCTCTGCATCATGAGTTAGAAGCAGATAGAGACACTGAATGTAGGATAGATCATGAAAGAAGGGATAATTCCAAAAATGCTCCATATCCTCTTTCTCATAGATGTGAAGCGCTTCAAAATAATGATCAAGACTCTACGTAATATGACTTTTCTGACTCCCTAGGACGCTCTAAACCTTAGGATTTGATACCAAGTTTGTAACGCCCCAAAATCTAAGTTTTCGGAATGCCACATGGTGCTCTAAAGTGCAAGTAGTCCTGAGCTAACCCTGGCTGCTTTCTACTAATTCTCGATCTCAAAATAGGGGAAATAAATATGAAATCATAATAGATGCAAAAATCTTATCTGAAAACATACTAATCTCATAAGTCTTGGTAAAATAACACTGGAAAATCTGAATGCTAAATCAAAAGTCCAAAACTGAATCTAGTCGTCTGACAAGCCTATACTCACTGAACCTAGAAAGTCATTAGGACAGGCCCCAGCCGACTCAAACTATCTAAAATGAATAGGAAAGCATCTATTAATAAACTAAAAATATGAATAGCTAAGTCCCCGAACTATGAGGACTCACCAACTGCAGAGATGTAGATGAGATACTCTAAAATCACTCACGCTGCTGAGACTGAGCACATGAACCTATATTATTAGACAATGTAGCACATAGACGTATATTTGGATCTGTACTTTGAGGATGTACTGAGCATATGGGGGTGAATGCAATAAGTAAACAATATCATCAAAATTTATAAAAAGATCATGCATGCTAAATGTAAATGACTCACATAGGCTTGAGTAATCTGAAAACTGAAGATCATGAATCATGGACAGTAATCTTGTGAGCCATTACATTCAGTTCTAAAATCCATTCTTTCAGAAGGCTACTACATCATTTTGTCAACTTGTAATGAAAATACTTCATCTCAAGACTTTAAGAATCATAAAACCATAGCTTTCAAAACATATGCTTTAATCTCAAGGCTTTAAACCAATAGTCTATTTTAAGAGTAGGGGACATTTTTTTTTGGGAGTTTCTTCTAACCGACATAAATCATGTGAGCATTCATGGAGTCCCACGTCTTGCCCATGTTGGGGAGAGTTGTTCTACCTTTTCTATCGGAATAGAACTTCTCATTTTAAGTAATCATAATCTTAGTCATCCACATAGAAGTAGAAATAATCTTAATCCTACGGTGGCACGTAGTTCTGGGGCATTAAACCTTGTTAACATACCCATCTCAATGCTAAATACTACTCCCATTCTTATGCTCAGGATATTAAAAAATCCACTTTAAAAATATAGCACAAGGGTTTACAAGAAAACCAATTATGCTCTTTCTTTCTTTAAATTTCAAGTCATATAAACAAATTAGATTCTTTATCTTAGCTTAGGACCAAAAAGGTCAAATTTTTATAGAAAATCTGAGAATAATCTCATCTTAAGGTTCTCATAGCACAAACAACCTTAAAATAGCAATCTTAATTAGGGCTTAGTAACCCATGCATCAAACTCATATTAAAACATCATAATATCCATGCTTGGTGATGTAAACATTTATAAATCAACTTAAAATCTGAAAATTTCTGCAATATAAATGAAAATATGAACATAAACATGCAATTCAAGTTCTAAATCATTGGAAATATCATAAACTCATAAATAGCAATATAGGGTATAAACCCTAACTTTAATTTTATGAGAAATCGCATAACATTTCAGTAAATTTATAATTAAAATAAGTTTTGGGCACAAGGATGAAAGAATTATCCTTGTTCATACCCCACATACCTTAATTGATGATCTTTAGATGCTAAAGCTTGAATCTTGGATTCCTATTGATGCTTTGGAGATGAATCCTTAAAGTTCTTGTATTGAAAATCCTAAATCTTGAATTTTCTTGGAGAATTAATAAAGGAATTTGGATTTCTTAGGGAGAAAGTTTGATGATCTAGGATTTTCTTTGAGAGTATTTTGGTGAAAAGTGAATGTAATATGCTTAGGATGGGTTAAATCATCTGTTATTCACGACTTGGGGATTGGAAAAAGACCAAAGAGACCCTTTAAAATTTTTACTCGAAACTGGGAATATTCTCGAATTTGGCCTACGGCTCGACGTGGCATAATTGCGATGGCCTATTGGAAACTGCCAACTAGGGCCTAGAAAGACACCGCGATGTGGATCTATTGCAATGCGCCACCATCACGGTGAGCCACTAGAAATGGACAAATGGGAATAAGGGTTTCTCCATGACACAGGGAAATTGTGGAGTTTCACTAAAATTTGACAATTGTCATTTAAACCGTCTCTACGATGCGCTAAGGACCTAAATTACGGTATTTTATGACTGAAGCTTAAAATATCCCTAACTCCTCACTTGGTCATCAGATTTAGGCGAATATTATATCATTGGAAAGCTTATTAATTTTTTCAAACAATGGGAGGTCCAAATCTGGAAAATTTCACACGAAATAATTATTATTTATTTTGGAAGTTATCCCTTCACATTCTAGTGGAGCATTTTAGCTAGAAAAGGTATGAGGTATTACAATATCTCCCCCTTGGGAACATTCTTCCTCGAATGTGGCTAGATAAACTGAGAATACAAAGGAATCTGAGGCTATAAGCTATCATGAACAATTGAAAGAAACTGAACAAATGAATTTAAATCATTTTGAGCTTCTGAGTAATTCTTTGAGTGCATGAACTTACATGAGGACAACTATATAGCTGAATATGTTACTAGAAAAGAACTGAATCAAGGAAGAGTATTACCTTCGGATAAATTTGAGTTTGCAGAGAAAAGGTGAGGGTACTTGGCTCGCATATCTGCTTCTGCTTCCCAAGTGGTACCCTCAATGGACTGATTCCGCCAAAGAAATTTGATCAAAGGAACTTCTTTGTTCCTTAGTCTATGGATCTAATGATATAAAATATTAACTAGGACCTCTTCGTATGAAAGGCTATTCTAAATATCTAAGATTTCTAAAGAAACTACAACTGTGGATTCATTGATGCACTTCTTAAGCATAGAGATGTGGAAAACAGGATGAATAGCTAACAATTCTGCGGGCAAATCAAGTTTATAAGCTACTCTCCAAACATGACTCAGAATTCTATAAGGACCAACATACCGGGGACTAGGCTTCCCCTTTTTGCTAAATCTCTTCACCTTTTTCATGGGTGAAGTTTTCAAATATACTAAATCACCTACCTCAAACTCGAGGTCCCTTCTTCTCACATTTGCACAGGATTTTTGATGACTCTGGGCTGTTTTCAATATTTCTCTAATCAACTTAACTTTTTCCATAGCTTCAAATAGTGCATCGAGCCTAAGAAAAGCAGCATCACCCACTTCAAACCAACCTATGGGTTATCTATATCTCCTCCCATAAAGAGCCTTAAACGGGGTCATCTGAATGCTAGAATGGTAACTGTTATTATAAGCAAACTCAATCAACAACAAATGCTCATCCCAACCACCTCTGAAATTAATAGCACATGCCCTTAACATATCTTCTAGAGTTTGGATGGTCCTCTCTCCTTGACCATCTGTGTGAGGGTGGAAAGTTGAACTAAGATGAACTTAAGTACCAAGACCCTTCTTAAAAGCTCTACAAAACTGGGAAGTAAACTGAATACCCCTATCTGAGATGATAGACAAGGGAACTCTAAGAAATCTAACTAACTCTCAGATATACAACTTAGCATAATCCTCAGCTCTATAGGACGTATGAACTGGCAAAAAAATATGCTGACTTAGTCAGTCTGTCTACAATGACTCAAATTGAATCATGATGACTACGCGAATGGGGTAAACCAGTCACAAAATCCATATTCACCTCTTCCCACTTCTAAGTAGGGATACCAAACTCTTGCAATATACCACCAGGTCTTTTGTGCTCTACCTTAACCTATTGACAAGTTGCACATTTATCTACGCACTTCGCTATATCTCTCTTCATACCACTCCATCAAAAAATTTCCCACAAGTTGCGGTACATCTTAGTAGCACCTGGATGAATAGAATAACGTGTACTATGCACTTCTGCTATAATCCGCTACCTCAAATCATCAACACAAGGCTTACATAATCTACCCCGATACTCAACACACCATCTCTCCCTTGGGAGAAAACTTCTACCTTTTGCTCTTTAACTGACTCCTTCAATTTGACCAAACTAAAATCCATATCTTACTTCTCTTTCACTGTGAAACTAGGGAAGATTTGAAACTACTCTAAACCCAAACATTCCCTTTAGCTGAATCAACCAACCTAACACCCAATCTAGCTAATCGATGAACTTCTTGACCTAACTCTTTTCTATCATTCTCCAGATGAGCAACACTACCCATAGACAATCTACTAAGAGCATCTGACACTATATTATCCTTGTTCGGATGGTACAACACACTCATATCATAATCCTTTAATAAATCTAACTATTTCCTCTAAAGAAGATTCAACTTTTCTTTAGGTAAACACATACTGGAAGCTCTTGTGGTCCGTCAATATATTAACATGTACACGATACAGATAGTGTCTCCAGATTTTTAAAGCAAACACCACAACAGTTAATTCAAGATCATGAGTTGGGTAATTATTTCTGTGAGGCTTCAACTATCTAGTGGCATAGGCTATAACCTTACCTCTCGGCATTGGAACACAATCCAAACCAACTCTAGAGGTGGGAATAATCATAATCCTATGGTAGCACATAGTTCTGGGGCATGAAACATTGGTAACATACCCATCATGGTGCTAATTACTACTCCCATTCTTATGCTTAGGATCTTAAGAAATCCACTTTAAAAATAAAGCACAAGGGTTTGTAAGAAAACAAATTATGCTCTTTCTTTCTTTAAATCTCAAGTCATATAAACAAAGTGAATTCTTTATCTTAGCTCAGGACCAAAAAGGTCAGATCCTTATAGAAAATCTGAGAATAATGTCATCTTAGGGTGCTCATAGCATAAACAATATTGAAATAGCAATCTTAATTAGGGCTTAGTGGCCCATGCATCAAACTCATATTAAAAAATCATAATATTCATGCTTGGTGATGTAAACATTTATAAATCAACTTAAAATCTAAAAATTTCTGCAATATACATGAATAATATGAACATAAACATGTAATTCAACTTCTAAATCATTGGAAATCATATAAACTCATAAATAACGATATTGGGTATAAACCCTAACTTCAATTTCATGAGAAATCAGATAAAATTTCAATAAATTTGTAATTAAAATAAGTTTTAGGCATAAGAATGAAAGGATTATCCTTGTTCATACCCACATACCTCAATTGATGATCTTTAGATGATAAAACTTGAATCTTGGATTTCTATTGATTCTTTGGAGATGAATCCTTAGAGTTGTTGTATTGAGAATCCTAAATCTTAAATTTCCTTGGAGAATTAATGGAGGAATTTGAATTTCTTGGGGAGAAAGTTTGATGATCTAGGATTTTTTTGAGAGTATTTTGGTGAAAAGTGAATGTAATATGATTTGGATGGGATAAATCATCTATTATTCATGACTTAGGGCTTGGGAAAAGACCAAAGAAACCCTTTTAATTTTTTACTCCGAACTGGGAATATTCCTGAATTTGGCCTACGGCGTGACGCGCCATGATCACGATGGCCTCCTGGAAACTACCAACTGGGACTTGGAAAGAAACCTCAACACAAAGCTATCATGATGCTCTGCTAGATTTCCATTTAGGCCATTACCACGATGCGCCACCATCGCAGTGAGCCACTGGAAATGGACAAACGAGAAAAAAGGCTTCTCCACGATGCGGGGAAATTGAGGAGTTTCACTGAAATTTGACAATTGTCATTTAAACCATCTCCGCGATGCGCTAAGGACCCAAATCATGGTTTTTTGCGACTGTAGCTTAAAATAGCCCTAAATCCTCCCTCGATCATCAGATTTAGGAGAATCTTACATCGTTAGAAAGGTTATTAAATTTTTCACATAATGGGAGGTCTAAATTTGAAAAATTCTATATGAATTAATTATTATTCATTTTGGAAGCTATCCCTTAACATTCTAGGAGAGGATTTTAGCTAAAAATGGTACGGGGTATTATACATGGGTTAGGATAATCAATGTAAAACAATCAAGATAGGTTTGATCAAGCTGCAGAATCATGATAGATCCACCATAATTTTAAGGGATGTGTGGTACGTGGCAAAGTTGAATAAGAATTTCATCTCATTGGGGGAGTTTGAATCTAAGGGCCTAGTTGTTATGATATGATATGGAGTTCTTAAAGCAACTTCAGGAGCACTAGTTATGTTGAAAGGCATAAAGAAGAACAATATGCACTAGTACCAAGGTAGTACAGTGTTGGGGACAGTAGCAGCAACAACTTTTAGCACCAAGAAGGTTGTTGAGGTAACTAAGCTGTGGCATATGCGGTTGGGACATGCTTGTGAAAATTCCTTGCAAATTCTTTCCAAGAAAGGATTGTTGAAAGGTACAAAACTTGCAAACTTGAATTTTGTGAGCATTGTGTTCTGGGAAACCAATGAAGAGTAAAATTTGGCACGGTAATTCATAATACCAAGGATATTTTGGATTATTTACACTCAGATGTGTGTGGACCTGCCAAAACTTTGTCCATCAGAGGCAGGCATTATTTTTTCACTTTTATTGATGATTTATCTAGGAGAGTTTGGGTGTTTACTATGAAGAACAAGGATGAGGTGCTTTGAATCTTCCTTAATTTGAAATCTCAAGTTGAAAACTAGACAGGGAGAAAGATCAAGGTTCTCCAAACAGACAATGGAGGAGAATACAAGAGTGATCCATTCCTGGATGTATGCCAAGACTGTGGCATAGTTTGACACTTTACTGTTAGAAAAACACCACAACAGAATGGGGTGTCAGAGTGTATGAACAAGACACTTATGGAGAAAGTTCATTGTATGTTGTCTAATGTTGGGTTAGGCAGAAAATTTTGGGCTGAGGCTATGACGTATGCTCAATATCTCGTCAATCATTCGCCATCATCTACTATAGGTGGTAAAACTCCATTAGAGGTATTGTCTAGAAAACCTACAACTGATTATGATACTTTGCATGGTTTTGGATCCACGAGCAACGAAGGCTCTTTTCATAGGCTTTAATACTGGAGTAAAGGGATACCTTTTGTGGTGTCTTGAGGCAAAGAAGATGATTATCAGTACGGATGTTACCTTTGATGAATTTGCCATATTGAACAAGGTAAATCCAGTGAAAACTGATAGTACTATAAAGCAGGTAGAGTATAATCCAAAGTAGGTGAAGTTTGAGCAAATGGTGGTGACCCCATCACGAAGCACCACCACTGACTCTACTAAGGAAGAAGAACAGTCAGATAAGTAAGAGTTTCCAACCTAAGAACTTCTGTAGCAATCCGAACCAATTGTAGTTAGAAGACAGAGACGAGAAATTCAGAAGCCTGCTCATTTCACAAACATGGTAGCTTATACACTTCTAGTTGCTGATGAAGATGTTCCATCCACCTTCCCAGAGGTTATTCAAAGCACAAAAGTGGTAGTTAGGAAGGTGCAATAGAAGATAAAATTCAATCTCTTAAGAAGAACAAGACATAGAAGATTACACAACTACCGAAAGGTAAAAAGAAAATTGGGTGCAAATATGTATTTGCAAATAAAGAAGGATTTCTTGATAAAGAAGACATTTGCTACAAGGAAAGATTGGTGGCTAAATTCTTTGCTCAGAGGGAGGTAATTGATTACAATGAGGTATTTTCTCCAGTTGTAAAACATTTCTCCATTAGAATTTTGTTAGCCTTGGTAGCGCAGTTGAATTTAGAGCTAGCTCAACTTGATGTAAAGACCGCGTTCTTACATGGTGATTTGAAGGAGGAAATTTATATGACTCAGCCATAAGGATATATGGTTACTGGTAAAGAAGATTGGGTTTATAAATTTAGCAAATCATTGTACGGACTGAAAGTATCTCCCAGAAAGTGGTACAAATGATTTGACAGGTTCATGAAGGGTCAAAAGTATAGGAGAAGCAAATATGATCATTCTGTGTATTTGCACAAACTTTAAGATAGTTCCTGCATCTACTTACTCTTATATGTTGATGATATGCTGATTGTAGCAAAGAGATAAGTTGAGATTAATAGATTAAAGGCTCAAATAAGTAAAAAGTTCGAGATGAAGGGTTTGGGGGAAGCCAAAAAGATTCTTAATACGGAGATAAGCAGGTATAAAGAGAGGGGCAAACTTTGGCTATCACAGAAGCAATATTTGAAGAAGGTACTACAATGTTTTGGTATGCACGATGATACAAAACCTATAAATACCCTACTTTCTCTTTATTTGAAACTGAGTAGAAGATTATCTCCAACAACTGATGAAGAGCGAGAATACATGGCAAAAGTCCCGTATGCAAATGTAGTTTGAAGCTTGATGTATGTAATGGTGTGTACGAGACCAAATATTTCACAAGCTATTAGTGTTGTTAGCAGGTACAAGCATGATCTGGGCAAGGGTCATTGGCAAGTTGTGAAATGGATTCTACGGTATCTCCAAATATCATAGATATTGGATTGACATTCTAGCGGGATAAATTACTTGGTCAATGCATAGTTGGATATTGTGAGTCTGATTATGCAGGAGATTTGGATAGGCGACGATCTACAACTAGCTATTTGTTCACTTTAGCAAAGGCGCTAGTTAGTTGGAAGTCTACCTTGTAGTCTACAGTGGCTTTGTCTAGAACAGAGGCAGAGTATATAGCGATTACGGAGGTTGTAAAGGAAGTAATTTGGCTTCATGCGTTGCTTAAAGACTTGGGAGTTGATCAGAAACAACTTAAGTTGTATTTTGACAGTCAGAGTGCTATTCATTTAGCAAAGAATAAATTCTTCCATTCACGGACGAAGCATATTAATGTTCGCTATCATTTTGTGAGGGAAATTCTCGAAGAGAAAGAGATACTTTTCCAAAAGATTCATACTATAGAGAATCCTGCAGATATGCTTACCAAGGTGGTTACAAGAGCCAAGTTCTAACACTGTTTAGACTTGGTTAATATCCTACACATTTGAAGTTGGCACCTCATGATGCAACATTGGAAGCACCACAAAAGATTTATTTTTATTATTTTTTTTGTTTGAGAAGATTTGTATTTTGGTGGGATTGAAATTAAGCCAAGGTGGAGATTTGATATTTTTTTTGGCTCTTTTCTCTCCCAGATCGAAATTTTACTATTTGGTGAAGGGGTTTTAGAGTTATAAAAGAACTCTTTCTCCTCCCATTTAAAATATCTCAAATTTTTCTCTACTCCTACAATTAATAGAAAAGGTTGCCTTGAGCGGTGCTTGGAGATTAAGCCTTTTTGGCTGAACTCCTTTATCAAATTTTTTGGTGTCTTTATTTTTAGTATTCAATATTATTTATCGGGTATTTTTATTAGTGTTTTATCTGGTTCAATTGTTATGAACCAGTTCATTTCACTAAATTGTTTTATTGTAGTGGAAAAAATTACCCTTTTTCCCAACAGTTACAACAAAATTGAATAAATATAAGTTTATCAGCTCGACATTCTTCTTTAGACCCAATTGGCTAATTCTTTTTAGAAGTTATTTAAAAAAAACAAAAAACATGAAAAGAAATAAATCTTTTAAATATACCTCACAATCTAAATATATCATAAAATAAATGATTAAGTTCATTCACATTAGGTTCTTAAATTTTGCACTTGTTTCTCTATTAAATGGTGTTTTTTGTGTTTTCAAAATTTCATAGAGGATAATTTGCAAAATAAACATTTAAATTTTAATGAAAGAGAAGATACTTTTCAAGTGAGAGAGAAAATAAAAGAAATGAGACAGAGAAAGGGAGGAAAGAAAACATAAAACGTGGGACCCATGAAAGGATAATTTTTTGCTAGCATTAATTGGTCATATATTTAGGATCAAAGATAAATTTTTTTCTTCAAATATCAATTTGGCCATCAAATTGGATTAGATTTTTAAAATATGATTTTTAACGATTTTCAAGTTATCAAAAATGACTCAGATCAATTTTTAAATTTTTGGGACTTCTACTCACAAGACATTAGTGCAGAGACGGAATTCTGCTCATCTAGTAAAGCCTTGAGCATTTCCTAGTAGCAAGTCCTTGAGAAGATATCCTTTTATCACAATAGGTATTACAACATTCACTATTTCTTTTTCAGTAAGGGAACTCTATAGAACTCGGCCTTCTCCTCGAGCTCAAATTCTCTTGAGATTTGAGCCTCAAGGATCCCCGCAAGTTCAACATTTTTCCTCTTTAAAGTGGCTACCTATGCAGATAAGTAACCTACCTCTCGATTGTATGTGCCCCTCTTATTTTCTACGAATGCAAATTTGGTTAGTTGGACGGTTGGTTCGGATCTCAATGCATTTGAATGTCGTTCGAGTCATTGGTTAAACTTTTAGAAATCTAGAAGCTTAGATTTGACAATGATCAATATTAGGTTAAGATGACCTCGAATGCGTAATTTGATAATCCAAAGAGGTCTGATATGGGTGTATTTTATGATTGATTTTCACTATAGGTTTGTGTTCAGGAGGTCTTAGATGTGCTTTGGATAATTTTTTGAAGTTTGGAATTTTATGTCATTGAGCTTTAAACATGAAACAAATGAGATGTAAATAGTGTTTTGAATGAACCATTAGATTTGTATCAAATTTTGAAACCAATCCTAAAGAATCATCATATTCTGAGTTTGTATGAGGGAGAGATACCTCTTTTTAGTAAATAGGTCCGCGGGTGTGGAGAACGAGCCCACCATTGCGAAGATCTCTGATGGTTTATATTTTGGATTTTATTTATTCACTAAAAATTAATTTTCAGAAGCTAGAAAACTCCAAATGAGATAATTTTTGAGGCATTTTTATTGTATAAACTCGGGATATGTGACTCTCTATTTATTTTTATTATTTTTCAATAATATCCTTTGTGTTTCATGATTTTAATTTGCAAAGTTGAGATTTGAAAGCCTAAAGAAATTGAAAGCTATTGATTTGAGGATCAATTTATGATGGATTTCCATTGATTTTTAGATGGGTAAATTGATTTTGACATCAATTTATTAATTTATTGATTATTTCATTATTTTACCAACTACGAATATGAAAATTGAAAATTTTAAGAGTAAAGTTAATAAATCATATTTTGATGATTTGTGCTTAATTTTTGATAAAATTTATATTTAAGAACCTTATCTTATAGGCATTTAATTTTTAAATTAAATTATTATTTTGCCCGTAGAGGATCAAGGCAGACTTTTGATTTGATTCTTGAACCTTGGATAGAAGTATAACAATATGGATATCAATACACTTGTAAATGCCTATTGATCTTGTTTTGGATATATTCAGAGTATTTTGAGGCTGTTTTGAAAGGAAAAACACAATTTTAATGGTTCTTAATGCATTTGCTTGGCATTTAAAGTTGGGTATGACTTATTCTTATTTAAACTTTGTTTGGATGAGACTTATTATGTAAAACATGTTATGAATTGAAAGAATTATTAAGTAATTAGTGAGATTTATTGATCTTGTGATACATGAATTGGGGTTTCGTCAATGGAATGACTTGAGACTTAGAAAGATTAATTTATAAATTGTATTTTAGGTTGATTCACACTTTATTTTACGTACCAGAGGTAAATTTTCATGATGGATTTGATGTGGAAGGGAAATAAAATGAAAGAGGAAGTGTGGTCTATGCGCAAGATTGAGAAACTTTATTGATACTGAGGCTTGTAGCCTGTAGCTTGAATTGAGAAATACATATATGTATATATGTTGCATTTTCACTCATCTTATTATCATATTCATACTCATGGATCATCGGTACATAATATAGAAAGAATACTCCTTTTATCAAAGAAAAATGTCATGACCCAAACCAGGGCCTGGTCGTGATGGATATCTCAAGTTCACCGGGAATAGAAGACCACCCCTTTGCACCTAACCAAACAACACAATATCCCCAATGTCAGATGAATTTCAAACATATAACAAGATACAACTAGATAATATTTACGGAATAAAAGATAAGTATATGACTAATAACCAATAACTGGCCAAAATAACCGACCAACATCACCCAAGTCCATAGTAATCCAACAAAGCCTTCTAATGAAAGAACCCAAATGATAATGAAAACTCTCAATTCTAATCTAAGATAAGAACTGATGAAATGTCTAAGCCTTCCAAATAATAGAAGCTCACCACTTCACCATAATGAATCGATGAACCTAGCTGATCCACCTAACTCTACGTAGGAAAAGTAGAGGTATCTCTGGTGCCTGGATCATATAGGGATATAACATCCAGAGACGGTTAGCGGATGGAGCACTAGCATGTAACTGAAGGATAGGGGATAAAATAATGTCATGAATAACAATTCAAAACTAGTCTAAAATCCAATACACAACATTATATGCAATTTTATTTATTCATAATATCACATCCTGGGGTAGGGAACAAGTATTAACTTGAACTTTGAAAATCTTAGTCTGGATTGTATAGCTCAACCATCATAACATAAGAAGGCACACATGGCCTATATAATCCTAGCTCTTCCCTAGCGGTAGGGCCCCAGTGTGTGTGGTGGCATGACCAGAAGGTATACATATGCATTATAGGGGACTCAAACCTCCTGGCATATCAAGGTGACACAAGAACCAAATAATGTAATATAATATGGGGGACTCAAACCTCCCAATCATATGATAATAATAATAAGGAGGACTCAAACCAGCCGGTCATTTATACCCTGTATCAGCAATCACTGTTTTCAGTATTGGCCCCTTGGGACCTCTGCTTTCATGACTCAGCTACACGACCATCATTAAAAACCAATTAAAATGATTATCACCCATTCCCTTTACTTGGATCAAGATACCTATTTAGGCATACATTGTTGGTATCATAATACCAACTATACTTGCAAGGTAACATCAATCGTGCCAAACCAATTATCATCACTTATGGGGAATTTACAACCCCCTTGGTTCAATTTTAAAATTATTATGCTTTATTAGTTTTTCATTTTTCGCAATAGTTTAAGAGTAGTTCAATATTCATACTTTTGATATTCTAAAACCAATTTCATAATTTGAGGCTGAGGTCATAACCACTTCAAAAATCATAAGTTTTGGAAAATCACAATCCCGTAGTTTATTCACCATTTCCATGCATCCAATTGATTTTAGAACCATCGTTTAAATGTAATCCATATAAGGACAAACATGAAATATCTCAGAAATAACAATTATTCAAGACCCTCAACCCTTGTTTCAAAACCTAAATCAATACCATATGAACAACACTTTTAAACATATGCTTTTAAAAAATTAGCAATTAGGGAAGAGTAACATGCCTAAAATACCAAGTTTCATAGAAAGAATTCAACCCTTGAGCCCTTAGATAACCTACTTCCTGGAATCCCTAAGTATGGCTGCTTGAGAGATTTCAGAGAGCTTTGGAAGTGTTTGAGTATGTTATGAAAGAGAAATAAACCCCCCTTAAGTGATTTATGAACTTAGGGTTTTAATTAGGTGAGGAGGGAATTGTCCAAAGTTCCCTCAAATTAAAAGCTGAAATTTAGGTGACAGTGACTACGGGTCACTATATGAATGGTAAGGTTTTATTATGACTCATAACCATGAGTCGTAGGCAAGACAGTTTCCATGGCACCTACACATTATTGACTTTATGAATAAACTGATATGACTTGCAATGGGACCCTACGAGTCGTAGGGTCCAGTCATAGTCAACATAGAACCCATTTGGGGTAAACACTAGGCATCCTACGATTTGCACGTAACGACTCATAACAAGTCCTTATGACTCTTTGTTAGACACTCGTACTCAGAGAAGAACTTAGTCACACACTTACTGTTTAGGTTAATATTTGAGTCGAATGACTCGTCAAGACTCCCTACGAATCGAAGGGTAAGTCGTAGTCAAGGCAGTGAGGATAATATTTTAGAAATCTTCAAGGACCAGAAACGTAGGGTGTTACATACTCTCCCCCTTAGGATCATTCATCCTCGAATGATAGGACAAGGCATTTATTAGTACGATTTGACTCCAATATAACCACATTTACCTTTAACAAAGACACAAAACAAAGATACCAAGAAAATTACAATTTTCTTTATCAAAGTTAAAAAATAAAATGTTAAGGAATACACATATGTCAAGCACGATTATCTGGAACGGGGAACAAGAATGGATACTTGGACTTCATGTCCTCCTCGACTTTCAAAGTAGCTTTCTCAACCTTTTGGTTTCTCCAAAGAACCTTCACTGAAGACACATACTTAGTCCTCAACCGATGGACTTTCCGATCCTAAATCTCAATAGGGACTTCCTCATAGAAAAAGGAATCCGAAATGCCGACCTTCCGAGGGAACAACCATCGAAGGATCACCCACACACTTTATCAACATCAAAACATGAAACACCGAATGAATGGAGGTCAAACTAGAAGGCAGTTCTAATTTATATGCAACATTGCCAACCCTCTTCAAAACCAAGTACGGACCAACATAAAGGGGAATTAGTTTCCCCTACTTACCAAACCACACCTCTCCCTTCATGGGAGACACCTTCAAGAACACCAAATCACCAACACCAAACTCCAACTCCCTTCTTCTTACATTAGCATAGGACTTTTTATGACTTTGGGTAGCCTTAAGTCTATCCTAAATCACCTTCACCTTTTTTTGAGTTAACTTAGTAAATGGGGCAGTAATAGAAGAGAAACTTTCTGCAAACCTTCTATACTAACCTACTAAACCCAAGAAGCTTTCAATGTCAATTGGAGTTATGGGTATAGGCTACTTCTTAACCACCGCAAACTTCTGTAGACATACCATGATCTATTCACTAGAAATAATATGTCCTAGATAAGTCACAACATTCAACCAGAACTCACACTTAAAGGATTTAGCATACAACTTCTGCTCCTTAAGGGTCTTCCACACTAAAAAGAGGTGATCGGCAAGGTCCGTCTCACTCTTGAATACACCAAATATCATCAATTAAAAAAATAGCGAACAAATCAAAAGATAGATGGAAAACCCAATTAATTAAATATGTAAATTTTGTTGGGGCATTGGTCAAATCAAAAGACATCACCAAAAACTCAAAATGACTATACCGGGTTAAGAAAGCAAACTTAGGGATATCCACATCCCTAATTTTCAACTAATGATAACTCGATCGAAGGTCGATCTTAGAAAAGAACTTAGCACCATAAAGCTAATCGAATAGATCATCAATCCTCGGAAGGGGATACTTATTCTTCATGGTCACATTATTCAATTAGAAGTAATCAATACATATTTGAAGGGGCCCATCCTTCTAACACATGAAAAGAACAGGAGTGCCCCATCGACACACTATAATACTCTAAAAATCCAACCTAATGTTAGAGCCATGTTTCAAGCTCATCCATAGTACATTATAATTATTTGGTAGTTTTACAAGTGAGTTTTATGCATATTAAGGCCTCAAATAACTCTCAGCTATTAGACGAACCAAATTATTCCTTATCATTTAAGTTTTCAGGAAGAATATTGCTTTAGTCAACTTCAAATGATCTTATATTTTATTCTACTGATAATTTTCCATATCAATACCTACTAAATTGTATAACATTAAATTATCTTTCGAACGATACCAATTTTGCCTAAATCCGATACTCGGGTGAGAAGTAACGACACTTTTAGTGAAAAATAGTAGCCCAATGTGATAAGGCTGCATTGCAATGATGGCCAAAATCACGTTCATCCTTTTTTAGTTTACCACCATGATAATTCCACATTTCTTAATGGGAAAAATTCACATTCAGTGAGGCACCGCGATGGCGCCGTATCACGCCAAGGTGCCAATTTAAAATTATCCATTTCCAGTAGTGCAAAGTGATAGCACCACATTGCGACATTGGAAAAAATGAGGATTGTCCTTTTCCTGTGGATCGACGTGATAAGCATCGCATCACACTGGAGCCAAAAATTAGGATTGTCAGTCCGCATCCAGGGATCGTTTGGTCCTTTTTCATGACCCCAAATCCATCCAAAACATGTAATTAAAACCCTAATGGGGAATTATGTGCCACATTACTCATAATTTCTCTCCAAGAAACTAATCATCTCTCAAGAACAAAACCCTAGCCTTCAAGATTCAAGATTAATTCTCAAGAAAACCACAAGAAGTCTCACGAATTCATCAACTCAGGTATGTTAAATGTTAATCCATGGGTCCCTTTCACCCATAGAGTCCAAGAATCTAAGTTTTTAATTCAAAGTAATGATCTTTTACAAGTTACTATGATTTTTAACCATGAATTCCCATGAACCTTGATTCTATACCATGTTTACATGAAATTGTTATTGTTATTCAACCCCACATATTTTAATGATGTTATTCACTGATTTAATTTATAGTGATGTTGTTGTTGAAATCATGCTATTACTACAAGCCTTAAAATATTCCCATGCTTAGCTTACACTATGCATATCATGTGTTTGATGAAATGCATACAAGAATGAATTTTCAATAAATGCTTTCATATTATGTCCTTAAAGTTTTAGTACTAGTTTTATATTATTGCTATCGAGTCCTAAGGGTTATGAATACCAAAAAACTTAGTTGTTTACTTAGCCTCAATATCTTTAGATTAGTTTCAGACATTTCAGTTTGTTATCATGATCAGTTAAACCTAGAATAGTTCAGTATTTCAAGTTAGTTCAGTTGGGAGTAGGATTTAGCACCAAGCGAGTATCGGGATGATGACTTTCCCATTAGTTAGGTAGATTTTATTGTAGCAGTCCCTGCACTCCAAACCTACGTAGCCAGTGTAGGATATGAGGATTCACCCACCAGTTTAGGCTTGGCTACCTCCCAGGGGTCACCCTTCAGTTTAGGTTTGACACCCTTAGTCCTTTGAGATAGTATATTAGTGGATCCACATGGCCAGTTTTAGTACCCGTAGCAACGTACTGACACCCTTCCAACTAGGGTCACAGGTTGGACCCCAAATCGCTCATTATGGCATGTTGGTTAGATGACAGCTCCTACAATCTTAGTTTAGTAGTTAGTATACTTTAGTTCAGGCTGGTATTAACTATAGAATATAGATATTAGTTATTCAGTTATCAGATTTTAGTATTTCAATTTACAGATTATATTCAAAATATATTTTATGCTTGGTCATGAATTCTCTGTATTTACAGATTTCATGCATTCTATTTAGTACTTCATGTTATTCATTCAGTCAGATATTACTCCTGTACATGAAAACATGTATATCATCCTACCTCATTTAGCATATCAGTACATTCAAAGTACTGATCACTTACTCATTCCTTGCACTATGATGTATCATATCATAGGTTCAGTCCCGGATCGCGCATAGATGAAGTTATTTCATTAGCTCAGTATTTTCATTCAAACGGAGTTAGTTGGGGGGTTTGTTCCATTATCTCCACAACCAGTTAGTAGAGGATTTTCAGACTAGTACAGATAGTAAGTTAGTTTTGTTATTATTTTATTTGTTTCAGACAGTTGTTTCCAATAGTTGTGTTTAGATTTATGATCTAGTATTGATTTCAATTGCTAAAACCTTATGTCTTATCACTTGTTCTTCTGCATATATTATTATATTATTTAGTGCTCACTGTAGGTACCAACTCATGGGTTAGCTTGTGGTCTCTCGGAACTATAAGCACTGTGTGATACCCAGGATGTACTCTCGAGGCATTAGAAACTTGGTATTAGAGCCTAAGGTTTTAAAGTGTCCTAGAAAGTTTGAAGGATGTATTAAGCAGAGTCTTGTACATAGGTGTGAAGCGTGCCACACTTATGGACAAGAGGCTATGAGGTATTTTAAGCAAAGTTTCCCTTCATACAGTGTTTATGTCATACGATTGAGCATGTGCTCATGTTAAAATTCCTTTATAATCTATTCTTCCTTCAGTTTACAAAACATACCTCCTAGAAAGACAAATAAAAGAAGAATTAAGAACCGGCCAGCACCTCCACCTGTTTAGGACAATCCCCTGAATGAGCATGTTTTTCATGCAAAGTTCAGAGTTTCATTCACTACTCTAGATCACTCTATAATGGCTTAGAATATTCAGCCAACTGCTGTTCTGGCCAACCCAGTGTACAGTACTACTGCAGCAAGGATTCGGGACTTTACCCGAATGAATTCTCCTTTATTTTTGGGATCCAAATCTGAAGAGGATCCAAAGGAATTCCTAGACATGGTCCAAAAGGTAACAAACATTATGGGGGTGACTTCTAGTAAAAGTGCTAAATTGGATGCTTACCAGTTGCAGGATGTATCCCATACTTGGTTTAAGCAGTGAAAAGGAGATAGATGCACAGACTCAGGGCCTATAGAATATGAGGATTTTGCGATAGCCTTCTTAGATGGATTCTTTCCATTGGAGATAAAGAAATCCAAAGTGTTAGAGTTTATAAAATTGAGGCAGGGCAACATGAGTGTGAAAGAGCATTCCCTTAAGTTTACTCAGCTAGCTAGGTATGCTCCTCATGTGGTGGTTGATAGTAGGTTTAGGATGAGCAAATTCTTGTTTGGGGTATCCAACAGTATGGTCAAGGAGTGTAGGACTGCGATATTAATTAAGAAGATAGAAATATCAAGGCTTATAGTCCATGCTCGAAAGATTAAGGAGAAAAATAATAAGGAGAAGGAGAGAAAAAATAAGAGAGCTAGAATAAGTAGCTTTAATTTTACTCAGCTAAAGTCAGATGGTGGAAATCATCCTAGATTTTTCAGAAATCTTCAGCTCCTGCCCCATCTTCATCTAGTGCCCCAGTACCTAAATTCAGGAATAATAATAGGGATAGTGCGCAGGCTTTAAGTCCCAAGGCAGTGTAAACAGTGGTCGTACAAGTCCTCTTTGCTAGAAATGCGGTAGAAACCATCAGGGTGAGTGAAGAGCTGGTAGTGTTGTATGCTTTGGGTGTAGATAGCCAAGCCATTAGATTTGGAAGTTTCAGGTAGTTGCTCAAAAAGGAAGGGATTTACGCCAACAGGGCCAATCCTATCAGTCATTAGTTCCAACTGGCCGCCTGACTCAGTAGGGTACCGCCTCCAGTGCTACTAGTAGTCAGCATCAGAATAGGCTCTATGCACTTCAGTCCCAACAAGATCAAGAAATTTCTCCTGACGTGGTTACTGGAATGTTGCAGGTCTTTCATTTACATGTTTATGCTTTACTAGACCTTAAAACATCTTCTTTTTTTATAATCCCTTATATAGGTATTGATTTCGGTGTTAGTCTTGAGATTTTAACAGAACCCTTTTCAGTGTCTACCCCAGTAGGTGTCTCTATCATAGCCCAACAGGCATACAGGAACTGCTCGATTATAATATCTATGAAATTTACTTCAATTGATCTCATGGAGTTAGAGATGATGGATTTTGACATCATTCTCATTATGGATTGACTCTGTTTATGTTATGCTTGAGATGATTGTAGAAATAGAGTAGTTCATTTTCAATTTCCAAATGAACCAGTTCTTGAATGGAGTGGTAGTACTACAGCGCTTAGGGGTCAGCTTGTTTCATACCTTAGAGCGAGGAAAATGATATCCAAAAAATGTATTTATCATCTTATCCGAGTCAAAGACTCTAATTTTAAGACTCCAAATCTTGAGTCAATTTGAGTAGTGAGGGAATTTCTAGATGTGTTTCCTGAAGATCTTTCCAGAGTTTCTCTCAAAATGGAAATGACTTTGGAATAGACCTTCTTCTAGATACCCAACCTATCTCTATTTTTCCATAAAGAATGGCTCTAGCTGAACTCAAAGAGTTGAAAGAACAGTTGAAAGATATCCTAGATAAGGGATTCATTAGGCTTAGCATTTCCCTGTGGGGCACACCAGTTCTGTTTGTACGTAAGAAAGATGATTCTCTTACAATGTGTATTGACTACCGTCTGTTTAACAAAGTCACAATCAAGAACAAATACCCATAATCCAGAATTGATGGTTTATTCGACCAACTTCAGGGTTCCAGTTATTTTTCTAAGATAGACTTTAGATCTGACTATCATCAGCTCAGAGTCAAAGAATGTGACATTCTAAAAATAGCTTTTTGAACTCGCTATGGTCACATTGATTTTCTAGTTATGTCCTTTGGTCTCATAAATGCTCCAGCAACCTTCATGGACTTGGTAAATCGAGTGTTCAAGCAGTACTTAGATATGTTCATCATAGTCTTTAGTGATGATATTTTAGTCTACTCTCATAATGAAAATGATCATGCAGACCACCTTAGAATAGTATTACAGACTCTTAGAGCCCATCAGTTGTTCGCTAAATTTAGTAAATGCAAATTTTATCTAAGATCAGTACATTTCTTTTGCCATATTATTTTTGGTGATGGTATTAGAGTTGATCCTCAAAAGACCGAGGCAATAAGAAACTGGACGAGACCCATCTCTCCATCAGATATTAGGAGTTTCTTGGGTTTGGCTAGCTATTACTGGAAGTTTTTTGAAGGGTTTTCGTCTATTACGTCCCCCATGTCCAGATTGACTCAGAAGAAAGTTAAGATTCAGTGGTCAGATTCTTATGAGAAGAGTTTTCAGGAGTTGAAGACTTGATTCACCACAGCCCTAGTTTTTACATTACCAGATAGTTTAGATGGATTTGTTGTGTACTGTGATGCTTTCACAGTTGGTTTAGGGTGTTTTTTAATGAAGAAGGGTAAGGTTGTGTCCTATGCCTCTAGACAACTTAAGACCCATGAAAAGAATTACCCTACCCATGTTCTTGAGTTAGCAAATGTTGCATTTGCCTTAAAGATTTAGAGGCACTATTTGTATGGGGCGCATATTGATGTGTTCATAGATCCCAAAAGTTTGCAGTATGTGTCTTTGCAGAAGGATTTGAATCTACGTCAGAGGAGATAGTTAGAATTATTGAAAGATTATGATGTGAGTGTTTTGTACCACCCGGGCAAGGCCAATGTAGTGATAGATGCCCTAAGTAGATTGTCTATGGGTAGTGTTTCTCATGTTGAAGATGGAAATAAGAAGTTAGTTTAGGAAACTCATCAACTTGCCATGTTAGGTGTTCGTTTGGTTGATTCAGCTGAGGGTAGTTCTTAGTTTTAGAATAGTTTGGAGTCTTCTTTGGCTGCCGAAATGAAAGAAAAACAAGATAGGGATCCTAGTCTGGTAAAGTTGAAGGAGTCAGTCAGAGATAAAAAAGTAGAGGTTTTCTCCCAAGGGGGAGATGGTGTGTTGCGTTGCCAAGGTAGACTGTGTATGCTGTGTGTTGATGAGTTTAGATAGTGAATTCTTACAGAAGTACATAGTGTGCGTTACTCGATTCATCCAGGGGCCACTAAGATGTACCGTGATCTACAGGAAATCTATTGGTGGAGTGGCATGGAGAGGGATATTTTAGAGTTTGTAGCTAAGTGCTCCACTTGTCAACAGGTTAATATTGAGCATTAGAAGCCTAGTTGGTCTATGCAGGAGTTTAGTAATCCCACTTAGAAGTGGGAAGTAGTGAACTTAGACTTTGTGACAGGATTGCCTCGTACTCATCAGCAGCATGATTCAATTTGGGTCATTTGGACAGGAAGACCAAATCAACCCATTTCTTACCAGTCCATACTTCTTATTTAGCTGAGGACTATGCCAAGCTCTATATTAGAGAGTTGGTTAGTTTGCAAGGAGTTTCATTGTCCATCATTTCAGATAGGGTTACTCAGTTTACCTTTCACTTTTGGAAAGCCTTTTAGAAGGGTCTTGGTACCCAAGTTCACCTCAGTACAGCCTTCCACCCTCAGACAGATGGTAAGGTAGAGAGGACTATTCAGATCCTTGAGGATATATTGAGAGCGTGTGTTGTTAATTTTAAGGGCAGTTGGGATGACCACTTGACTTTGATTGAATTCATGTATAATAATAGCTATCACTCCAGTATTCAGATAACTCCATTTAGGGCTCTATATGGAAGGAGATGCATATAATACACCACATGTTTCTAAGCTAGGAAGTGAATAAGTATTCCTACGTATGAAATATCCTATCCTATGATTCATAATTGAGTACATGACTTACAATGAATATCCTAGTGATAGGATAGCTTATGATGCATTAAGCATGTTCATATGAGTCATTTAAGGTAATACAAGCTAAAAGTTTTTGAATCCATCAAGTTTTAGTGTTCGATTTTGCAAGGGTCATCTTTGAATTAGTATAAATCGATGATAATGTGGTATTTTGGATGATTTATACCCACCAAGTTGTATATAATAGAATTAGCTTTCCAACAATACCAATTTTGCCTTAATCTAACACCCGAGCGAAAAGTTATGCCCATTTTTGTGATAGGCGATTGGTTAGGCGCCGCCCAACCTAGCTTAGGCTATCACTTGGGCGCCGCCTAAGTTAGTTCCAGGTGCCAAAAACACTCTATTTTTAGTTATTTTAAGGGTAATTATGTCTTTTAACACTCCTTACACATCCCTAAACTTAACCCTATGAAATATATAGCTTATAAACATATTACAACCCTATTATCATCTCAAAGCTCATCATCCGAGAGCACTAAAAGAGAAAAACAACTAGGGTTGCGTAACTAAGCTTGAAGATCTGATGTCAAGAAATTTCCTCTGTCAATCATTAGGAATCTTCCTTCTAAGGTATGCATAAGTTGATTCATGGACTCCTTTTATCCATGAAGCGTAAGAACCATCTTCTAAATTTTGTATTATGATCTTTAAATTGTTGGTGATTGATGTTCATGTGGTTGGAGTTTGATGATGCCTAAGATGGGATCTTTGTATGTTTATTGTGAGGATAAGGTGGTATTTAACGTATAAATATGTGAAATTGGTTGTTGAATATTTGTAATCTTGATGAATCCACCTATGCCTAAGATATGCATGTAAGGTGTTTGTGAAAATACCTAAGGGAATATAAATCATGTTTATATGACATAATAAGTCCTAAATGACTATTCCATGTTCTAAGTTTATATTCAACGTGATCACCATGCTATTGTCTTGAATTGCAGAAGTTGTATGAGATGCTCATGACATTGTTGCGATATGGAATGACCATGTTATTGAAGCCATGCAAGTATATACATATTGTGTGCATTCCCGATCCTGTGCTAGTTTGTTGAGAATCACTCTTATTATGAAAGCCTTACTTATGATATTGTGAATTGTGGACTCAAATCTTGTGATCAAGTCATGTCATTTGTGTCAATTTCCTCCTATCGAGTCCTGGGGGTACTTGTACCCAAAAACTATAGCTGTGTGCCTAGAGCCATGTCATGGTTCACGATATCCAAACTCAAGCTATGATTTCATAGACTTCCGTCAGCCATGTGACTCAGGAAAACCTTATGATCTTAGTCAGTTTTCAAATATCAGTAACATTTTGCCAGTCAATGGAATTCAGTAAGATTAAGTCATGCACAGTCAGTTATTCATGTCCAGTCCCTCCAGATAGGAGTAGAGGTTAGCACCGAGTGAACCCAAGGATGGGAACTCACCCGCCAGTTAAAGATGTGATTCTTCGTAGTCATCCTTGTGTTTCAGAACTATGTAACCAGCGTAGGTCGAGATATCTTAACCCGTCAGATTAGGGTTGATGAGGTGGCTTAACCCATCAGCTTAGGGTTCCCACATTCTCATTGAGTACCCGCCAGATAAGGGTCACTCACAGGATGTCCTTACTCGTAGCGTGGTATTGATACCCCTCCAGTCGGGGAAGAGAGTGGAACCTAGCTTAGCCATAACGGCATACATGGGGCATGTCGGTTAAACACTACTTCCCATAGTTTCAGTATCAGTCTCAATAAAAGAACTCAGGGCGTTCTTTAGATTTCAGTATATACAGGACTGTCAGCTATAATCGTCCGTGTTATCAGTTTCAGTATTAGTCATGACAGTTATCAGTAAACCATGTATTAGCTTATAGGTCATGCTATCACGTATTCATGGTCCCAGTTTCTATATATGTGTATTTGCACTCCTACGTTCATATTAGTCAGTCAGTGTTATTAATGCATGAAACCCTTTATGTTCAGCCTACCTTCCTCGTATACTCAGTACTCCAGTTATACTGAAGTATTTGTGCTATGGTGCTTTCTTTTCATGTTACACCATAGGTTCCGAGATACGAGCTCCAGCACAGCAGTAGCAGTAGCATTCCAGTCGTAGAGACATAGTGAGTCTTTATTGATTTGAGGAAAATATGATTTAGATACATTTATTTATTTCTTCAGTTTAATTTACGGAGTTAGTTGGAGACATGTTCCTTCAACTCCTTATTCAGATAGTTTAGAGGCTTTCAGATTTACGTTCAGACTTAGTTTTCAGATCGAGTTTTTTTCGGTATTTTCACCCACATGATTTTATTCAGTTGAACCTTATGGCGTTACAGTTCTATGTATTCCGCATTATTGTATCATGATTTGCAGTATATAGGTACAGATATCAGTCATGGGTTAGCTTGTGGTCCCTTGGGGTTATGAGCACCGTGTAGCATTTTGGTTTAGCGAATCGGGGTGCTACAAACTTGGTATCAAAGCCTTAGGTTTAATAGAGTCCTAGAAAGTCTGAAAGCCGCATCTAGTAGAGTCTTGTACATGGATGTGTTATGCGCCATACTTATGTGTGGGAGGCTATAAGATGTTTTAGGAACAGTCCCTTTTCTTCATTATTCATGTCATGCTAGTGAGTATAATCACAAGTTAAGCTCTTCAGTCCTGGCAGGATCAGGAAAATTCTCCTGATGTCATTACTGGTACATTACAGATTTCCATGCTCATGTTTATGCTTTGCTAGACCCAGGTGCATCTTTGTCTTTTGTTACTCCATACATAGCAGGTGATTTTAGAATCAGTCCCGAAGTCCTAGCAGAGCCTTTATCAGTCTCTACCCCAGTGGGTAAAACCATCATAGCCCGACGGGTATACAAGAACTGCCTGGTTATGATATCTTAGAAATCCACGTCAATAAATTTAGTGGAGTTAGAGATGACTGATTTTGATGTCATTCTCGGCATGGATTGGCTTCAATTCCTGCTATGCCACAGTCGACTGCAGAAACAGGATAGTTTAGTTTTAGTTCCAAAATGAACCCATCCTAGAGTAGAAGGGTAGCATTTCAGCGTTCAGGGGTCAACTTGTTTCCTACCTTCGGGCAAGGAAAATGATTTCTAAGGGGTGAGTGTATCATCCCGTGCGTGTTAAAGAATCCAGTTCTGAATGTCCCAGCCTTAAAACAGTCCCTGTTGTTAATGAATACTCAGATGTCTTTCCCGAAGATCTTCGAGGCATTCTTCCCGAAAGGGAAATAGACTTCGACATAGACCTTCTTCTGGATACTCAAACTATTTCTATTGTGCCATACAGAATGGCACCAGTAAAACTCAAGAAACTAAAATATCAATTCAAAGATCTCTTAGATAAGGGATTCATCAGACCCAGCATTTCCCCATGGGGTGCGCCAGTGTTATTCGTGCACAAGACAGACCGTTCTCTCAGGATGTGTATTGATTATCGTCAACTCAACATGGTCACGATCAAGAACAGGTATCCTCTTCCCAGAATTGATGATCTATTCGACCAACTTCAGGGTGCCAGTTACTTCTTCAAGATAGACCTCAGATCAGGCTATCATTAGCTTAGAGTTAGAGAATGTGACATTCAAATGATAGCTTTCCATACTCGGTATGGTCACTTCAAATTTTTAGTTATGTTATTTGGTCTTACCAATGCCCCTACAGCTTTTATGGACTTGATAAACTGTGTGTTCAAGCAGTACTTGGACATGTTTGTCATAGTCTTTGTAGATGATATTCTAGTCTATTCTCGCACAGAGCATGATCATGCAGACCATCTCAGGATTGTTCTTCAGACTCTCAGGGATCACCATTTATTCGCTAAGTTCAGCAAGTGCAAATTTTGGCTAAGATCAGTAGCATTCCTTGGCCATATTATTTTCGATGATGGCATTAGAGTAGATCCTCAGAAAATCGAGGCAGTAAGAAACTAGCCCAGACCCATATCCCCATCAAATATTAGGACTTTTCTTGGGTTTGGCTGGCTATTACAGATGGTTTGTCAAGGGATTTTCTTCTTTTGCATCTCCCATGTCCAGATTGACTCAGAAGAAGATTAAGTTTCTGTGGTCAGATTCGTGCGAGAAGAGCTTTCAAGAGTTGAAGAATCGACTCACCTCAGCTCCACTTCTAGCTATTCCAGATGGTTCAGACTGTTTTGTAGTCTATTGTGATGCACCCAGAGTGGGTTTAGGTTGTGTCCTCATGCAACATGGTAAGGTCATAGCCTACACCTCCAGACAGTTAAAGCCACATGAGAAGAATTATCCTACTCATGATCTTGAGTTAGCAGCGGTAGTTTTTGCCTTGAAGATTTGGAGGCATTATCTCTATTGAGTTCATGTAGATTTCTTCACAGACTATAAAATCCTTTAGTATGTCTTTTCCCAGAAAGATCTCAATCTTCGCCAAAGAAGGTGGTTAGAGCTCTTGAAGGATTATGACATGAGTGTTCTTTATCATTCAAGCAAAGCCAATGTTATGGCCGACGCTCTTAGTCGACTTTCCATGGGTAGTATTTCTCACATTGAGGATAGTAAGAAAAAGATGGCTCAGGAGATCCATCAGCTTGCCAGACTAGGCGTTCGCTTAGTCGATTCTTCAGAGGGTGGTGTATGTTTTCATAGTAGTTCAGAGTCATCTCTAGTTACCAAGGTGAAAGAGAAACAAGATATGGATCCTAGCCTTGTCAAGCTCAAAAAGTCAGTTCAGAATCAGAAACTCGAGGTTTTCTCCCAAGGAGGAGATGGTGTTCTTCATTGTCAGGGTCATCTATGTGTTCCAGGTGTAGATGAATTAAGGCAGAGAATTCTTGTAGAAGCGCATGGTGCGCAATACTCTATTCATCCAGGGGCCACTAAGATGTACCGCAACATGCAGGAGATCTATTGGTAGAGTGGGATGAAGAGAGATGTTATAGAGTTTGTGACTAAGTGCTCTACATGTCAGCACGTTAAGATAGAGCATCAGAAACCTAGTGGTTCCATACAAGAGTTCACCATTCCTACTTGGATGTGGGAAGAAGTTAACATGGACTTCGTGACGGGCTTGCCTAGAACTCATCATCAACATGATTCAGTCTGGGTCATTATAGATAGAATGGCCAAGTCAGCTCATTTTCTTCCTATTTGTACTTCTTATTCCGCCGAGGATTATGCCAAACTCTATCTCAGGGAGTTAGCCAGGTTACACGGTGTTCCACTATCTATCACCTCAGAAAGAGGTACCCAGTTCACTTCTCACTTTTGGAAAGCATTCTAAAAGGGTCTCGGTACCTAAGTCCATCTCAACACAATATTTCATCCTCAGACAGATGGTCAACAAAAGAGGACCATTCAGACTCTTGAAGATATACTAAGGGTATGTGCAATTGACTTCAAGGGAAGTTGGGATGACCACTTTCCTTTGATTGAGTTTGCATACAACAATAGCTATCATTCTAGTATTCAGATGGCTCCATTTGAAGCTCTCTATGGTAGGAGATGTAGATCTCCGATTGGTTGGTTTGAAGTTAGTGAGGCCTCAATCATAGGTCCTGACTTAGTATTCGATGCCTTAGAGAAAGTTCAGTTGATCAGAGAGAGACTCTGGGCTACTCAGAGCCGACAGAAGTCCTATGGAGATGTTCGTAGAAAGGATCTCGAGTTTGAGGTCAATGACTATGTCTATCTTAAGATCTCTCCCATGAAGGAAGTGAAGAGATTCGGCAAGAAAGGGAAACTCAGTCCCCGATATATCGGTCCATTCAGAATTCTTTGTCGCTTCGGCAAGGTAGATTATGAGCTTGAGTTACCTTCAGATGTAGCCTCAGTCCATCCAATCTTCCATGTCTCTTTGCTAAAGAAGTGCATAGGTGACCCAACAGTTGTTGTTCCTATTCAGAGCATTAACATTCAGAACAGCCTCTCTTATGAAGAGATTCCATTCGAAATCTTAGATTATCAGACTCGTAGATTGAGGAACAAAGAAGTCCCTCTAGTCAAGGTTCTTTGGCGAAATCAGTCTCATGAGAGAGCTAATTGGGAAGCAGAGGCAGATATGCGTACCAAGTATCCTCACCTCTTCCCCACCAATTCAGATCAAGCTCAAGGTAATAGTTCTCCTTAAGCTTATTCAGTTTCACGTTCATATTTCCAGTATAAACTTGGTACCTATTAACCGTTTTATACTCAGTCATGCATTCATGTGTCAATTGTCCGTGCATTAGATATGCACGAGTTCAGTATGTTTAGCATGTCAGCCATGAGATCAAGTTTTAGTTTTTCATGTTCAGTTCAGGTTCTATTGTCTTGTATCCCTTCTCAGTAAATTCTCATTTGAGGACGAATGTTCCCAAGGGAAGATAAGTATTCCTACGTATGAAATATCCTATCCTATAATTCATACTTGAGTACATGACTTACAATGAATATCCTAGTGATAGGATAGCTTATGATGCATTAAGCATGTTTATATGATTCACTTAAGGTAATACAAGCTAAGAGTTTTTTAATCCATCAAGTTTTAGTGTTTGATTTTGTAAGAGTCATATTTGAACGAGTATAACTTGATGTTAATGTGGTATTTTGGCTGATTTAGACCCACCAAATCTTAGAGAATTAAATTAACTTTCCAACAATACCAATTTCACCTTAATCCAGTATCCGAGCGAAAAGTTATGCCCATTTTCGTGAGAGATAGTAAGGATAGGCGATTGGTTAGGTGCCACCCAACCAAACATAGGCGATTGGTTAGGCGCCGCCCAACCTAGATTAGGCAATCACTTGGGCGCCGCCTAAGTCAGTTCCAGGTGCCAAAAACACTCCATTTTGAGTTATTTTAAGGGTAATTAAGTCTTTTAACACTCCTTACACATCCCTAAACTTAACCCTACAAAATATATAGCTTCTAAACATATTACAACCCTATTATCATCTCAAAACTCATCATCCAAGAGAACTAATAGAGAAAAACAACTAGGGTTGTGTAACTAAGCTTGAATATCCAATTTCAAGGAAATTCCTCCATTAATCATCAAGAATCTTCCTTCTAAGGTATGCGTGAGTTGATTCATGGACTCCTTTCATCCATGAAGCTCAAGAACCATCTTCTAAATTTTGTATTATGATGTTTATGTTGTTGTTGGTTGATGTTCATATGGTTGGAGTTTGATGATGCCTAAGATGGGATCTTTGTATGTTTATTGTGAGGATATGGTGGTATTTAACGTATAAATATGGGAAATTGGTGGTTGAATATTTGTAATCTTGATGAATCCACCTATGCCTAAGATATGCATGTAAGGAGTTTTTGAAAATACCTAAGGGAATAGAAATCATGCTTTTATGACATAATAAGTCCTAAATGACTATTCTATGTTCTAAGTTTATGTTCAACGTGAGCCCCATGCTATTGTCTTGAATTGAAGAAGTTGTACGAGATGCTCATGATATTGTTGCGATATGGAATGACCATGTTATTGAAGCCATTCAAGTATATACATGTTGTATGCATTCCCGATCAAGTGATAGTTTGTTGAGAATCATTCTTATTATGAAAGCCTTACTTATGATATTGTGAATTGTGGATTGTGGACTCAAATCTTGTGATCAAGTCATGTCATGTGTGTCAGTTTCCTCCTATCGAGTCCTGGGGGTACTTGTACCCGAAAACTATAGCTGTGTGCCTAGAGCCATATCATGGTTCACGATATCCGAACTCAAGCTATGATTCCATAGACTTCAGTCAGTTATGTGACTCAGGAAAACCTCATGATCTTAGTCAGTTGTCAGATATTAGTAACATTCCGCCAGTCCATTAAATTCAGTAAGATTAATTCATGCACAATCAGTTATTTATGTCCAGTCCCTCCAGATGGGAGTAGAGGTTAGTACCGAGTGAACCCAAGGATGGGAACTCACTTGCCAGTTCAGGGTGTGATTCTTAGTAGTCATCCTTGTGTTCCATAACTACGTAGCCAGCGTAGGTTGAGACATCTTAACCCGTCAGATTAGGGTTGATGAGGTGGCTTAACCCGTTAGTTTAGGGTTCCCACCGTTCTCATTGAGTACCTGCCAGATAAGGGTCACTCACACACTGTCCTTACCCATGGCACGATATTGACACCCCTCCTATCGGGGCAGAGATTAAACCCTATCTTAGCCATAAGGGTATACATGGGGAATGTCGGTTAAACACTACTTCCCACAGTTTCAGTATCAGTCTCAATAAAATAACTCAGGGCGTTCTTCAGATTTCAGTATATATAGGACTGTCGATACAGTCATCCATGTTATCAGTTTCAGTATCATTCATGATAGTTATCAGTAAAACATGTATTAGCTTACAGGTTATGCTATCACGTATTCACGGTCCCAGTTTCTATATATGTGTGTTTGCACTCCCACGTTCATATTAGTCAGTCAGTGTTGTTAATGCATGAAACCCTTTATGTTCAGCCTACCTTCCTCGTATACTCAGTACTTCAGTTGTACTGACGCATTTGCGCTATGGTGCTTTATTTTTATGTTACACCATAGGTTCCGAGACACGAGCTCCAGCCCAATAGTAGCGGTAGCATTCCATCCACAGAGACACAGTGAGTCCTCATTGATTCGAGGACAATATGATTTGATACATTTATTTATTTCTTCAGTTCAATTTTACGGAGTTAGTTGGAGACATGTTCCTTCAACTCCTTATTCAGATAGTTTAGAGGCTTTTAGATTTACGTTCAGATTTACGTTAAGACTTAGCTTTCAGATTGAGTTGTTTTGGGTATTTTCACCCATATAATTTTATTCAGTTGAACCTTATGGCCTCACAGTTCTATGTATTCCGCATTATTATATCATGATTTGCAATATACAGGTACAAATATCAGTCATGGGTTAGCTTGTGGTCCCTCGAGGTTATGAGCACCGTGTAGCATTCCGGTTCAGCAAATTGGGTTGATATAATGTAGATCTATGATTGGTTAGTTTGAGATAGGTGAAACCACTTTGATAGGGCCTGATTTAGTGTTTGATGCTTTGAAGAAAGTTTAGCTAATCTAGGTAAAGCTTAAGGCAGCCTAAAGCTAATAAAAATTTTATGCAGATGTGAGGAGAAAGGATCTTGAGTTTGAGATTAGAGATTTCATTTATCTAAAGATCTCTCTCATGAAGGGAGTAAAGAGGTTTGGTAAGAAGTGGAGGCTTAGTCCTCGATATGTTGGCCCTTATAGAATTTTGAGCCATTTTGGAAAGGTGGCTTATGAGCTTGAGTTGTCTACAGATATAGCATCAGTGCACCCAATATTTCATATCTCTTTGTTGAAGAAGTGTATTGGTGACCCAGCTGTAGTTGTTCCCTTAGATAGCGTAGATGTTCAGAAAAACCTTTCTTATGAAAAAATTCCAGTCGAGATCTTTGATTGACAAATACGTAGAATAAGGTACAAAGAAGTTCCCCTAGTCTAAGTTCTTTGGTGGAATTAGTCTGTTGACGGATCCACTTGGGAAGCAGAAGCAGATATGCGGACCAAGTACCCTCACCTTTTCTCCGCAAACTCAGATTCGGCTTAAGGTAACAATCTTCTTACAATTTCTCTTTTCCATGCTCAGTTTCAGCTGCCTATCATTCTCATGTCAGTCATGCATTTACAGAATTAGTTCATTCATGTGTCATGTTTCAAACTCAATTGTGCAATCACGTTTTCATCACGTATATTCAGCATGTGACCTAAATTCCTCAACGCTTTCAACTTAACCAATCTCAATCGAAGATGCAATTCCCAAATGGGAGTTATTGTAATACCCCAAAAATCCAAACCAATGTTAGATCCATGTTTCAAGCTCATGCTTAGTAGATTGTAATTATTTGGTAGTTTTACGAGTGAGTTTGATGTATATTAAGGCCTCAAATAACTCATAGCTATTAGATGAACCAAAATATTCCTTATCGATTGAGTTTTTGGGAAGAATATTTCTTTAGTCAACTTCAAACCAGCCTTTCTTTTTTATTCTACTAAGAATTTTCCAGCCCAAGACCCATCAAATTGTATAAAATTGGATTAGCTTTCGAACGATACCAATTTCACCTAAATCCGATACTCAGGTGAAAAGTTATGACACTTTTAGTGAAAAACAGTAGCTCAACACAATAAAGCTATGTCGCGGTGATGGCCAAAATCACATTCGTCCTTTTCCAATGGACCATCACAATAACGCCGCGTCGCACCAAGGGGAACATTCAGGTTCAGTGAGGCACAATGATTGCACCATGTCGCTCCAAGGTGCCAATATTAAATTGTCCATTTTTAGTGGCACAACGTGATAGCACCGCATTGCAGCATTGGAAAAAATGAGGATTGTCCTTTTCCAGTGGCTCAACGCGATAAGCACTGTGTCGCACCGGAGCCAAAAATCGGGATTGTCAGTTGGCCTATTTAATTTCCAGGGACCGTTTGGTCTTTTCCCATGGCCCCAAATCCGTCCAAAACACATAATTAAAACCTTATAGGGGCATTATGTGCCCCATTACTCATAATTTATCTCCACTAATCATCTCTCAAGAAAAAAACCCTAGCCTTCATGATTCAAGATCAATTCCCAAGAAAAACCCCAAGAACTCTCACAAATTCATCAACCCAGGTATGTTAAATGTTGATCCATGAGTCCCTTTCACCCATGGAGTCCAAGAATCTAAGTTTTTAATTCAAATTTATGATCTTTTAATAGTTATTATAATTTTTAACCATGAATTCCCATGAACCTTGATTCTATACCATATTTAAATGAAATTGTCGTTATTATTCAACCCCATATGTTTTAATGATGTTATTCACTGATTTAATTCATATTTAGTGATGTTGATGTTGAAATCATGCTATCACTACAAGTATTAAACTATTCTCATGCTTAGCTTACACTATGCATATCAAGTGTTTGATGAAATGCCTACAAGAATGTATTTTGAATAAATTATTTCATATTATGTCCCCAAAGTTTTAGTACTATTTTGCTATTATTGCTATCGAGTCCTAGGGTTATGAATACCCAAAAACTTAGCTTTTTACTTAGCCTCAGTATCTTCAGATTATTTTCAAACATGTTATGAGTAATATCAGTTCAGTCAGCTATCATGATCATTTAAACCTAGAACATTTCAGTATTCTAAGTCAGTTCAGTTGGGAGTAGAATTTAGCACCGAGCGAGTACCGGGATGAGGACTTTCCCGTCAGTTAGGCAGAGTCGTTAGTAGCAGTCCATGTACTCCAGAACTACATAGCAAGCATAGGATATGAGGAGTCACCCGTCAATTCAAGCTTGGCTACCTCTTACGGGTCACTCGTTAGTTTAGGCTTGAACCCCTTAGTACTTTGGGATAGTACATTAGTGGATCAACATAGCCAGTGTTAGTACCCGTGGCACGGTACTGACACCCTTCTAACTAGGGTCACAGGTTGGACCCTAAATTGCTCATTCCAGCATGTCAGTTAGATGATAGCTCCCACAGTCTCAGTTTAGTATTCAGTTTACTTTAGTTCAGGCTTGTACTAACCATTGGATACAGATATCAGTATTCAGTTATCAGATTTTAGTATTTCAATTTATAGAATATATTCACAATATGTTTTATTCTTGGTCATGCATTCTTAGTATTTACAGATTTCATGTATTCTATTTTGTACTACATGCTATTTATTCAGTTAGTTATTGCTCCTGTACATAAAACCATGCATATTAGCCAACCTCATTTAGTGTATCAGTACATTCAAAGTACTGATTGCATACACTTTTTTTGCACTATGATGTATCATATCATAAGTTTGGACGCTCAATTCTCGGATCGCGCATAGACATTCTAGATTTTCAGCCGTAGTAGTGGTGAGTCCTCATATTTTGAGGACATGGTCTATTTATCTCAGTTATTTCATTAGCTCAGTATTTTCCATTCAAACGGAGTAAATAGGGGGTTTGTCCCATCAACTCCACAATCAGTCAGTAGAGGCTTTTCAGACTAGTACAGACAATCAGTTAGTTTTGTTATTTTTTATTAGTTTCAGACAGTTGTTTCCAGCAGTTGTTTACAGATTTATGATCCAGTATTGATTTCAGCTGCAAAAACCTTATGGTTTATCAGTTGTTCTTCCGCATGTGTTATTATATTATTTAGTGCTCACAGCTGGTACCAGCTTATGGATTAGCTTGTGGTCCCTTGAGAAGCACCGTGTGATGCCTAGGGTGTACTCTCGGTGCATTATAGACACACTAGGGCGGATAAAACCCTTATCTAGGATATCATTCAACTACTCCTTGAGTTCTTTCAAGTCAGTTAGAGCCATTCTAGTAGGATAGATAGAAATAGAATGAGTGTTCAGAAGACAATCAATTCCAAAATCGATTTCCCTATTAAGAGAAACACCAGGAAGATCATCAGGGAACACCTCGGGAAATTCACAAACCACAGGGACAATTTACAAAGAAGGACCTTCAGATCTAGCATCTTTAACATGCACTAAGTGATAAAGGCACGCTTTAGAAACCAATTTCCAAGCTCTAAGATATGAATGAAGGTGCTAGGGAACTACCTTCCTTTTCGATCATTGACTCATTTGGGAAAAGGAAACGGAAACTTTGGATGCTATAATCAAGAGATGCATAGCACGAATGCAACCAATCCATCCCCAAAATCATATTCAAGTCTACTATGTCCAACTTTATTAGATCCACTAAGGTCTCCCTACCATTTATATCTGTCAACGAGGCCGAACCGGGTAAACCAACATTTAGCCAATTTTTTTTTACCGGTTCGTGGGTCAGTCCGGTTTCGGGCCTATATTAATAGGCCAATCCGGTTTCAAGCCCAACAGTAATTTTCCAAAAAATTAACCAAGACCGGCCCATTAAGCGTTTACCGGTCCAACCCGGGATAACTCGATCAAAACTGGTCAAACATAAAAAAAAATTAAAAGTTTTTTTTCCAATATACGCTATATATACCCATCTATATACATTTTAAATATGTTAAACAATATACACACAACATATATACACTATATATATACTATATTAGAAAACATATATGCATATACACATATATACGACTATATGTTAAATATATATACTACTTTAGAGTGTATACAAAATATGTACCCATATGTACATACGATAAAATATATGTACTACTTTAAATAATATACATACAACATACATACACTATATATATACTACTTTTGAAAATTTGAATACATAATTACATATACACATGTATACATTGAATATATATACTACTTTAGAGTCTATTGAAAATATATACACATATATACGTACCATACAATATATGTACTACTTTAAATTATACACATACATACAACATATATACAGTATATACATACTACTTTAGAAAACATATACATATGTATACGTTAAATATATACTACTTTAGAGTCTATTGAAAATATATACACATATATACGTACTATAAAATATATGTACTACTTTAAATAATATACAAAAAACATATATAAACTACATACATACTACTTTTGAAAACATATACACATATATACGTTAAATATATACTGCTTTAGAGTCTATTGAAAATATGTACACATATATACATACCATATAATATATGTACTACTTTAAATAATATACATACAACATATATATACATAATACTTTATAAAATATATGCACATGTATTCGTTAAATATATACTACTTTAGAGTCTATTGAAAATATATACACATATATACGTACCGTACAATATATGTACTTCTTTAAATAGTATACATGCAACATATATACACTATATACATACTATTTTAGAAACATATACACATGTATACGTTAAATATATACTATTATAGAGTCTGTTGTAAATATATACACATATATACGTACGATACAATATATGTACTACTTTAAATAATATACATACAACTTATATACACTATATATATACTACTTTAGAAAACATATACACATGTATACGTTAAATATATACTATTTTAGAGTCTATTGAAAATATATACACTTATATACGTACCATACAATATATGTACTACTTTATTTAATAGACATACAACATATATACACTATATAGTATATACATACTACTTTAGAAAATATATACACATATAACATATAGTCATATATACACTACACATTATACTACTTTAAAAACATATATACATTAAGTATATACTCTTTTAATACATAAAAAATATGTACACATATATATAGAATATATACTATATCACTTGAAAGTTGAAACAATATACATACAAACTATATACACTATATGTATACGTTAAAATATTAAATATAGTTATAATATAGAGACTAGAAAATATGTTACTTAATATAATAATACTTGAGGTTTTGAACTTAAAAGAAATTTATTTTTTTCATTATGTGTATATATGTTTGTTATGTTTAATTATCTATTACTTAGTGTAAACTTTGATAGTAAATTAGTAATATATTAAAACTAAGTATTTAATTCAACCTAGAAATTAAATTTAAATGAAAAAAAAATTGTAAAGTAAGGAGTGAATGAATGTTATATTTTATTGATTGCAAAATGATAAAAATTTATAATTTACATGAATGAAAAATCTAAAAATTTTGCATCATTTTTTCCAACCCATTCATGTTAATATCAACGGGAAGTGGCATAGGATAGCCCAAATAAATAGGGACCAAACCATGCATTGGACTTGATTGTGCTGAGTTCTCCCTTGAAGTCATAATTTCTTCAAGATTCTGTTCGTCTTTCGGCTCCACCTCTGTTCCTTGATTTCTTCGTTCCGCTCTAATCCAATCTCTAAGATAAACTAGAACATTTATAGCATTATTCTCCAATGAGTATCGGTTGTCCCCAAGCTGTTGTCATCCCTGACTAAAAGCTCTTTCCGATGCAATGGCTGACATTGAAACATTCAATATATCTCTAGCTAATCTTAAAGCTAATCTTGAAAGCACAGGATATTGTCTTTCATTATTATTCCACCAATCCAACGCATTGATCCATTGTCTACAATCCTCTACCGGTGTTTGAAGATAATACTTAAGCTCTTTCTGAGAAGTTGTTGTGTAAGTTCTCGCCTCAACACTGTTTCAAACATTTAAATCATAAAAATAATTAGGAAAACCACTGTGTGCTGTATTTTTAGAAGATGATGGCTCCTCCGGAGCATGAGAATCGACAGTTGGAGTGATATTTGTTGGTACAGCTACATCAAGTAAATCAGCATAATGGCTATATAATTTTTCTAAGTAAATGTTCGCATTACCTATAGCAGTAAACAAATCTGGTTGTTCTTGTTCTTCATCTTCAAAATCATTGTTAGCATTTATCTCTAAGGTAGAATAAATAAGAGTACTAAAGTGGCATATAGTAGTAAATATCATTCATGGATTTAGTATAGCACCAACCAAGTAAATAGGGGGAATCGGTAAAAAATATTTTTTAAATTTAGCAAACATAACACTAACTACTTCTTTGTAACCTTCTTTATTCTTAAATTTTTTGAGCAAACCAAGAATATCGGCTAAATATACTAAAATATTACAAACAATAGGATAATAAGCATCGGAAAATTAAATCATATCTATATAATTTTTTTCAAAAACTTAACAAGATCATCAATTGCAGTCCAATCAGAATCATTTAGCATACATTCAACTGAATTAGCAAATGAATCACAAAATTGGTTAAAAGTCAATATAATAGGAACTTTATAAGCAAGACAATTTTTTAAATAATCATATGTATCATTCCATCTAGTATCACATTCTTCAGGCATAAATATCGGTGTAAGTCCATTTTGTTTATATTTAACTTTAAATTCTCTAAAATAATTTTATTTTCTTGAATAAAGCCAATAGCAAGCTAGATTTTTTTAATATAAAACTCAAAAAATTCAAGATCATCTCTTACAATTAAATTATATATATGACAAGCACAACTAACATGAAATATTTCATGTAACAACGGAGAGAGATCATTTTTTAACTTTTCAATAGCAGTGTTGTTGTTAGAAGCATTATCAAAAGCAATACATATAAATTTTCTTTCAATACCATAAAATTCTGTAACTTTACTAATAGATTCAACAATAAATTCTCCAGTATGTCTACGATCTTCATCATACAAACAAGCTAGAATACATTTTTACTTAGCAAAATTATTATCTATCCAGTGATAAGTAATGATTAAATAATCATTTCTATTAACAGCATAACCAATATCAGAAGTTAGAGCCATTCTACATTTAATATTTTTTAACAATGTAGATAAATAATAAACATATTGTGAGTGAAGTCTAAAAATATCGTCCTGACAAGTACTTCAAGGAATAACATTAAACATAGGATTATAAATTGCTTGAATATAATGACTAAAAGCATCCGAAGAAGGAAAAGTGAAAGGCAAACAATCCACAGCTATCATTTTTTGCTATTTCTTCCTAGTCTCTTAATTTATTATAATTCATAATTACCTGACTGGTTGTTGGGTCCATTCTAGTTTGTGTTGGCCCACCAAAAGCCTCACCACCTCTTGCAATAAATAACTCTCATTGATGATTCTCTCTCATATGTCTCATTAACGTACTCGTACCTAATTGATTGCCTCTTATTTTATGCTCATATACTTATTGACAAATATTGCATTGTACCTTAGTTTCTCCTTCTATACGTGTAAGAAATTTCCATGCAATACTAGTTGTTCTACGAGCTCTTTGGGCACGGGGAGGATGGGGAGGATGATTAACCGATTCAGATCTAACATTAGTATTTCCTACTATGGGTGTGGAATGCTCTGAGTCTGTACCCCAGACGCTACATGGTGCTTACGACCCTGAAAGACCACAAGCTCACCCATGACTGATATCTACTGTGAGCACTGAATAATATACTAAAATAAATACGAAAAAAGGCTGAAATTCCATAAGGTTCAAACATTTGAAATACTGCTAAAAATATCAAACTGTAATGATAATTTGTAAAACTGAATACTGTCTGAAAACTAATCTGAAAAGCCTCTAAACTGAACTGTCTGAATGTAGAGTTAATGAGATAATCCTCCAACTAACTCCATCAACTGAAATGTTGAGTCTACTAAAATAATGAAACAAAAAAATATCCTCAAATGATGAGGACTCACTGCTAATCTACTGTTGCTGGCTGAATCTAAATCTATCTACACTCGGTCGGGAGACCGAGCATCCGAACCTATGATATAAGACATCATCGCTAAAAAAAAGGGTATACATCAGTATATGGAATGTACTGGTATGCTAGATGGGGTAAGGATGAATACAAGGGTTCATATGTATGAACAAAAACTGACTACATGATAAAAAGTAACTGAACATGAGAA
Source organism: Capsicum annuum (assembly GCF_002878395.1). NCBI lineage: Eukaryota > Viridiplantae > Streptophyta > Magnoliopsida > Solanales > Solanaceae > Capsicum > Capsicum annuum. The sequence continues at coordinate 193,005,996 of NC_061114.1, forward strand.
TACATAGATAACTGATACTACTGTAAATAATGAGTGTGCACTAATGTGCATATAAATAAATACTATGACTAAGCTTATCTGAAGCTAAGTCTTGAATTTTGGTACTAAGTAACTGATATATGAAGTTATAGATAACTGATTTACTGATACTAGTTGATTGCATCTGACGGTATTGATTCTGTAGAACAAAACTGAGTTCTATTCTGAAGACTGAAACTGAGACTGTGGGAGGTAATCATCTAACCGGCATGCCCTAAATAAGATAAGATAATTGAGCTAGGGTCCAACCCGTGGTCCCAGTTGAAAGGGTGTCAGTATCGTGCCACGGATTAAGGCAAGATGAAAAGTTACCCTCATCTAGTAGGTACTCTAATGAGAATGGGGGAACCCTCATCTGTCTGGTTAAAACATCTCATCAACCCTCAACTATCAGGTTAGATATCTCAACCTACGATGGATACGTAGTTTTGGAATGTAAGGATTGCTTCTAAGGATCACACCCTCTACTGGTAGGTGAGCCCTCATTATTGGGTTCACTCAGTGCTGAATCCTACTCCCAACTGAAAGACACTGAACTGATTGCACTGAAATAAAACTGAGTTTACTAAATTTTCTTGAGTTCTGTAACTAATTGAGTTCTACTGAGTTTTGTAACTGACTGAGAGTACTATTGATCGTGACATGATTGAGGTTCTGTAACTGACACTAGATCGATAGCATAAAAAATAAAGCATAATATACTCTTGAAAATCATAATCATTCATAGAGACATTTTATCACACTTGTAGGGCATAATCTTATACATATACTAATATTCCATGATTTCATAAATTCATTCACATAGACATTCTATCAAAAACCTAGAGAGCACAACTTAATGCGCATAATCATGGTTAACATGGATTATGACATGGAAATTTAACAATTCAATGTTCATGCTATTCAAACTTCATGTAATCTACAATTAATCAGGAATTGAAACTCATTTAATTTCAAGAACACTAATACAATCAAATTTCAAGCATATAAATAATGAATCGTAGATCTTGAAGTTTTAAAGATGGATTCATGGATTCTATGGGTGAAAGGGGCCCATAGATGAACACTTAACATACCTTGGAATATTTGTTCTTGAAGATTTTTGGAGAAATTCTTGAGATTGATCTTGATTTATTGGAGCTAGGGCTTGTTTTCTTAAGAGAGAATGCTTTTAATTTGGGAGAAATTGATTAAGAATGACCTTTAAAATGTTTTTAGGGATTAAATTTCGTATCTGGTCATACAAAAATCATGGGAAAAAAACAACTTATCCCTGTACATCACTTTTAAATTTTGAGAAATTTTCCCGGCCTGGACCCCTGGCACGACGCGGTGCTATCGCGTCGTGTCTCTGGAAAATGACATATGGGAACTGAGGGCTTGGCGCGACGTGATGGGATCGCGTGGTCCTTTGGTTCTAAAATTTGGACTCATCGCGATGCAGTGGGATCACGTTGATACATAGAAAAGTGACAAACGTGAAAATGATCCTTGGCGCGATGCGCCAATATCGCAGAGCAACAGTGGAAACTGACAATTGTCATTTTGACATACTCCGTGATGCGCTACTGGCCTGAATGATTTTGTTTGACGACTGAAAGTTAAAATAGCCATAACTTCTTACCCGGTTATCGGATTTAGGTTAATTTTATATCGTTGAAAAGCTAATTCAATTTCCTACGCAATGGCAGACTCTAAACTGAAAAATACTAAGTATTTCAAAAATTTTATATTAGATAAATCATGAACTGAGGGTTAAGTTAAGCTTGAGAAATACGAGGTATTATAGGCTGTCTCACCAATATTTTCATCATTTCATCTGAATTAACCGCATCTACTTCATTTTTTTCTTCTATACCGTAATTTTCTTGAGCTTCTAAATAATCCATATCGTGAGCACCTACACCTAATTTTTTTTCAAAAGGTTGACTAAGCGGTACCTGAGGCCGGCACACGGGTATATCTACTACTTGAACTACCTCTACCGCCAGTAATTCACTTTTTACTACTGCTACCACTTCTAGGATAAATTTTTTTGACACTTTACCGAGGTTTCATAATTTATTCATAATATAAATCAAACTAAAAATATTCAAAATACACAAAAATAATAAAAATAAAAATTCAACAATTAATACACTAATTAAAAATTAAAAGCAAGAGATGGAATGACAATACCAAATTTTGGAAGTATTCGAAAGTTGCGACTTTACAAAACTTCCACTCGTATTTGTAATCGCAAAATTAAAAAATTAAATTGAGCACTTTAACTCTTTAATAGATATACAAAATATTAGAGAGAGAATGAGAAATTGAGAATTGTGTGAAAAATAATTTGAAAGTGTAGGGTATTTATAGGAATTTTTTTGGATTTTAAAAAATATTTTAAATAAAAAAAGAACCTTTTTTTTTTTATAGAAAATTAGGTCAGCCTCAAACAGCTATATAGCTGTTGGGCCCAATGGCTAGTTAGGCTTAAATGGCCTTTTCCTGATTTTTATTTTTAAAAAAAGGGCCGGTCCAGGCCGATTAATCGGTGGGCCTGGTCCGGTTTGGGTCCTGGCCAGGTCAATCGTGCCTAAAAAATTTTTTGGCCCAGCCTGGGACTGGCAGCCCTATAGCCCGAGGGCTGACCGAGTCGGATCAAACCGAGTCAGGCTTCCTACTGGGCTAGGTCAAAGCGGCTTGTGTGATAGGCACAACCCCTATAGACTCTTCTAGTAACAATGGGTTCACCCACCAGGGTGGACATAAAGAAGGGATCTAAAATACACTCAGGGTCAAAACCAAAACGAATAACCACATAAAGGGTCATATAAGAAAGGGTAGACCCAGGATTAAGTTGACAATATACTTCACAAGAGAAGAGTTTGAGCATACCAGTTACAACATCAAGGAATGCCTCAGAATCCTAGTGGGTGGAAAGAGCATATAGAAAGTTTCGTCTAGGGATGGAGCCAGAAACAGAAGTAGCACTTTTTGGTGCACGAGCTGATGAAGTAGCAACATGAATCTTATTTTCCCAGAAGGAACCTTAGAAAGGACAATTCCTTTGTATATGACCAATCTTTCCACATTTAAAGAACTTGGTCCTCCCTTCTTTATAAACACCATGGTGCACCTGACCAAAAAATCTACAAGGAGGATATGATGGAGTTGACTAAGCCCACTAACTTGAGGTTGGGCTCCTGGGGCTCTAAACTCACTATCACGCTGAAAACGACGATCCCTCAATGACTTTGGATAAGGAACACTAGCCGTAGAGTAGGAACCAAAATTTCCCCACCTCTTCCTAGACCACTTTTAACCGTCTCTACCACTTTACTGACCTCCACCCTTTTTGAGTGGAGAAACTTCTTACTTTCCATTTAACTAATCTCTACTTTCTTCTTCTTTTCCTCATCCACTTGCTGCATATACACCACAAGTTTAGAGATATCCATATCTTTGTTCAACAAGGCAGCCTTGCTTTCTAAGATCAACTCACGGGATAACCTAGAGGCAAACTTCCTCATTCTAGGCCTAATACAAGATACAAATTCTTGAGTATAACGCGATGGATAACGAAAATTCAAGGCATACTCCTTTACTATCATCCTTCCTTGCTTAAAATTCATGAATTCCTCAGCCTTCGACTCCCTCAACTCTTAAGGAAAGAAACGATCAAGAAAAGCACTAGAAAAGTCATCCCACAAAGAGGGCTCAACATCATCACACCAAAGCTACTCCCATTCTTTATACCATTGGTATGCTACATCCTTCAAGTAATAAGCTGTGAACTCTACACCCTCCACTTAAGTACCATGCATCACATGAAATATTTTTTTCATCTCATTTATGAAATTTTGAGGATTTTCCTCAACTTTAAAACCAGGGAAAATAGGAGGACTCAGCCTCATAAATTGGCCAACTCTAGTGGCCTCGAAGGATAGAGAAAAAGAAGTAACACGCTCAGTCCGGAAGGCCACCAACTAGGTAAGCAAATAAATCTACTGGAAAAACTCAGCATAGGTCACGCCAGCTTGAGTGCCTGAGGAGGGATAGGGGGAATCGGTGGAGCTCCAGGTTTGAACTCTTGGAGTAGGACGATCTTCATCCATATTATCCTTAGACAAGGCAGAAGTGTTTCCACGAATATCTAATCTTTTGGGAGGCATGATCCGAAAGTGCTAACATAGGGGAACTAGAGGTGGTTTAAGACATTAAGATCTATACCTCAAAACATAATAGAAATAAAGGGAAACATTTCTAAATGCCTCATAACCTTTCCTCTATAAGTGTGGCACACTACACATACTTAAAAGAGACTGTACTTGACATGACTTTATGCACACCTAAGATACCAAACCTAGGCTCTGATACCATCTTTGTCATGACCCAAACCAGGGTCTATTTGTGACCGATATATTATGTCCAGCGGGGATCGGAGACCACCCCTTTGCACCTAACCAAACAATAGAATAACCCCAATGTCAGATGAATTGTGAATATATAAAAAGATAGCACAAGATAAGATTTAAAGAATAGTAACCAGCCAAAACAACTGACCAACATCACCCAAGCCCACAGTAATTCAACAAATCCTTCTAACAAAAGAACCCAAAAAGCAGTCTTGGTCGGGACATGTCGTTGACTCTAACAATGACAATAATAATGTTAATGATAATACAAACTCTCAATTCTAATCTAAGATAAGAAATAATAACATGTCTAAGCCTCCCAGACAATAGAGATTCACCACTTCACCACAACGAATCGATGAATCTAGTTGATCCACCTAACTTTGCATAGGAAAAGTAGAGGTATCTCTGGTGCCTGCATTACGTAGGAATACAACATCCGAAGATGGTTAGCGACTGGAGCACTAGCATGTAACTGAAGGATAGGGGATAAAATAAAGTAATGAATGACAATTAAAAACTAGTCCAAATTCCAATGCACAACCCTATACGCAATTTTATATATTCATAATACCACATGCCGGATTAGCGAACAAGGCTTAACATGAACTTTGAAAACCTTAGCCTAGATTGTGTAGCTCAATCATCACAATATAAGAAGGCACCCATGGGCTATATAGGCCTATATATCCCCCAAATATAAGGCCCTATTTCGTGTAGCTGCACGGACCAAAGAGTATACATGTGCACTATGGGGGACCCAAACCTCCTGGCATATCAAAGTAACACAAGCATCAAATTATGTAATATAATGTAGGGGACTCAAACCTCCCAATCATATGATAATAATAAGGAGGACTCAAACTACCACCATGCCAGCAACTACAATTTCTAGTATTGGTCCCTTGGGACCTCTACTCTCACGACTCAGCTACACAACACTCACTAAAGCCTAATTAAAACAATCATCACACATTTCCATTCTTTGAACTAAGATTTAGGCAAATATTGTTGGTATCGTCATACTAACTATACTTGCAAGGTAATATCAATCATGCTAAACCAATTATCATCACATGGGAGAATTCATAACCCCCTTTAGTTCAATTTAAAAATTATTATGCTTCATTAGATTTTCACATTTGGCAGTAGTTCAAGAGTAGTTCAACATGCATACTTTTTATATTCAAAAATCAATTTCACAATATGGGGCGGAGGTCATAACCACTTCAAAATCAAGTTTAGGGAAATCACAATCCCGTAGTTTATTCACCATACCCATGTATCCAATTGATTTTAAAACTACCATTTAAACATAACTCATGCAGGAACAAACATGAAATATCGCATAAACAATAATTATTCAAGACCCTCAACCCATGTTTCAAAACAAACATCAATACCATATGAAAAACACTTTTAAATATATGTTTTTAACAAATTAGCAATTAGGGAAGAGTAACATGTCTTAAATATCAAGTTTCATAGAAAAAATTCCTTGAGCCCTTGGATGACCTACTTCATGGAAACCTTAAGTATGACTTCTTGATATACTTGAGAGAGCTTTGGAAGTGTTTGAGTAAGTTATGAATGAGAAATAACCTCCTTAAGTGCTTTATGAATGCGGAGTTTTAATTGGATGAGAAGAGAATTATCTAAAATTCCCTCAAATTAAAAGCTAAAATTTAGTCATTGATGAGTGGTGATTTTACCACTCATCCGTACTCAACATTTATGCAAATTACTTTGTTTTTAATGAATAAGTGAGATATATTTGTGAGAAAATGCACTAATATCTACTCTTTACAGGTATAGAGTTGAAAAGATAAGATGTGGAATGGAGCTTAAATTGATTGAAAAAAGAGTAGGAAAGTGCAGCTAAAGACTTGAAGCAAAAAGGCCTCAGGTACCGCAGTTGTGGTTCACTGACCACTATTGCGGTAGTCAAGCAAAAGTTAATCAAATGCGATCGTAGAGGTTAACCACGGCTTCTGCCAGACCTATGCGATCGCGGCTCAGCGAAAGAAATTAGCCCAAGGGAAAATCTAGAAATACACGTGTTTGATCCTAATTTTGACAAAAAGCCCCAAACCCTAACATTGAACAAGATCCCTTCTTTCCCAATTTTTTAGGTTTTAGCTCTTGGATTCATAGCATCCATTTTTAGAGAAGAAAATATTGTATAATCTTTAGGTGAAGAATACATTGGAGACTTTCTAAGTTGAAGATTAGCTCATTTCCATAACTGATTTGTGGGAGTGCCAATTTTGAAGTAACATTCACTTAAACCTCAATAAATCACTTCAATGAAGATTATGGGAATATCTATACTTAGTTATCTTATGTATAGCTAGATCTCCCTCTTTGGGCTATATGTGAATAGAGAATAAAGTGTGTCTTGGTTGTTATTGATTAGCTTCTATTTAGTAGTTCATGTTTATGGGTTTTATCATTTCTATGCTAATATGGTTGGGATTTGATGGGTGAAAGCCCAAAATACACATATGGGTATGATGAATGAAAGTTTTATGCTCGAGAAAACCCAAAGCCAACTTCGAAAGAAGGGTTTTGGGAGAAGTTTAGGAATCCATATCATCCTCAAAAGAGGGATGTGAAGACTAAAGCAATGATTGATGTGTGAGCATATGCTAACACATTTGAGTCTTTTAGCTCTAAGTAATTGAAAGGTCTTGAGCAACTTTAGTTATTTTTTATTAGTTTATGTTTGATTTTGTAGTTTAAGCTAATATGATAGAGAACCAACATAAAATGAAGAAAAGAAGTTGAAATTTGAAGAAATTAAAATATAAGTGCAGCTGATGACACTTATGATAGGTCGTTATCGGCCATTGTCAGCCTTAAATAGGGAATGAGTTCCAGCTGGTAGAATCCACGACATTTTGTGATAGGCCGTCATAATGGTGATAAGTCACCAGTAATGTCATTAGACTTAGGCAGGACATGAGAATTGGAGCAAAAGTGTGATGACATTTCTGATAAGTCATCACAGTCCTGATAAGCTATCAAAAGTTTCCGTCAACCTAAGAAAGGACTAGTGTAGATTTGAAAAAGACTTGATGACATTCTTGATAAGTCGCCGGGATCCTGATAAGGCATCACCAATAGTCGTCTTTTATTCTGAGAAAAAATTGTAACCTTTATTTTGTTTTCTTATTTAGGGTAAACAATTTAAAGCTTTGTTTTAGGGTTTTGTAGACATTATTATGATAATTATTATTCTGCACAAGGTCGACACCTTGAGTTTTAGACAACGTAGTTTGATATTTTCTCTCTTTACTTCTTGATTTTAACAACACAACTATTTTTGAGAGATTATTATCAGTATTTTTGGATTTTTCCTTTGTGATCTAATCTGCGATTCACTAGTTATTATTCATCTCTGTAAGTTTATCTTTCAAATTATGTGTTTTGTTTGTTACATCATGAGTGGATAAACTCCATTAACCTGAGTTATGGGATCTAGGGTTAGGTCTTGATGAGGTGCTAAGTATTCAAGATTCAAAAGGTGGTAGGATTTCTTGAAAATTCTAAAGTTTTAATTAACGTCTATTGGTTGCAAACAGTAGACACACCTGCTTTGATTTGCTTGAGAAAGAAATCAAATATAGTAGGAAGTGAATTATCAGTAAGGACTCAGAAATACTTCATTTAATAATCAGCGTTGTAACAAGTTTGGTTAACCTGAGGTAAAATCTGAGCAGTAAATAGAAATTCCCTAAGTCCAAGAGGATTAGGAAACTAAATACTTAAGTAGGTCAAGAGATATTTAAGCATAACATCGATAAAGATAGCTTGTTATCCTACCCACAATGAGAATCTTTAACCATTTTTAGCATCTGTCATGTACCGGAAGCCCTAGTGAACATAATTTTGGTTATTTTATAAACTCTTGATTTACAAACACCAAAAGTAAAGTGACAAACCAAAACTTGTTAAATCTAAACCCCCTATTTCAGGAAACATAAAGCTATCAGTGGATTAAATCACAAACAACTTGAGTTCACACCATATTCCCTGTAGGATTCGACCCCAACCTAGTTGGGTTTTATATAGACAATGATTGCTTACACCCATTCAAGAGTGTAATTTGAGCGTTATAAAAAATAGTGCTATGCCAAAAAATATGGTTGTTAGCTGAAGTTTGTATGCGCTAATTGACTGTTAGTCAAGTTTCCTAGATTTACATTTATTTGTTGTTTTTGTTTATTTGAAGGATTTTATAGTGTATGCCAAGCACCAGAAGTTCCGGAGAAATATTATTACCACTAAATCTAAAACCATAATGAATAGGAAGAATGGTAGAACAACAACAGGCTGATAGATTGGCAGCCTTAGCTAAAGCTCAAGTGAATGTGCAAAATATCGGGCAACGTACACGACATCCAAACTCTGAGGATGAAGATTTGGGGGATGAGGAGTTATTGAACCCTGTAACCTAAGACATACTGAGCAGATAACTGTACAACTGCTACGTAGTGTTAACTGGAACTGTTCATTCTAAATAAGACAAGAGTACCAGCCGGTCCAGTATGATCTGAATGATAATGATGATGGCATGGATGGGGCAGGTGCAATGGGTGAAATTATTCCTCCACCGTTTGCACCTAGAGCCAAGTTCAACATTACGAGTACTATGATCCAACTCCTCAATCTGAAAGGGTTGTTTGGGGGTATTCCTGGGGATGATCCGAACCTGCATCTGGTGAATTTTGTCACCATTTGCAAATCTTTTGATTACCCAGAAGTGGGCCAAAATTCTATCCAGTTTAGGTTGTTCCCATTGTCTCTATCTGGGGAGGCAACATTGTGGCTAAATGAGCTTAGGCCTGATTCCATCACCCACTGGAGGCAATTGAAAGAAGCGTTCCTAGAATAGTTTTTCCTACCCTCCGGGAGGGTACAGTTGAGGGATGAAATCAATATTTTAGATAGCTTTCTACTAAAGATTTGCATGAGACTTGGGAGAAATTTAAGAAGAAGCTAACACAGTGTCCGAACCATAATATGACGGACCTACACTTAATGGAGACTTTATATAGGGCCCTCACTCTGTTATAAAGTCGACTATAAATAATGTTGTAGGTGGTTTGTTTGTTGATCTGTCTTTCAAGATGCCTCATATATGTTAAATAGAATGACCAAATAGAGTTGAGATTGGCATACCAGGGAGTTTTTGGTAGCAAGCCCTACTATTTTTGTTGGTATGCCTGTTGAACAATATAGGAGAGATGAGGAATGGGATCAAGACATGGCCCATCTAAAGACTTAGATGGACTTGCTCACCAATCACTTATTATGAGGGAAGACTGAGAAAGTGAAAGCTATAACATCTTAAGACTGAGTGGATGTGGATCCTGAAGAAAAGGAAAATTATATTAATAATCAGGGGGGTTTCTGAGGTAATAGCCAAGGGAATCAAGGTCAAAACGTTTATAATAAGCCTGGTTGCAGAGACAGAGAGCAAGGAAACTGGAGAAGCAATAATGACAGGAGTGGTTTATATGTTCCTCCTGGAATTCGGGAAGCTACTTCAACTAGATCTGGAAAGATGTCTATGAAGGACATGATGGTGAAATTATTGAAGGGAGTTGAGGCCACTAACTCTGGTGTAACCACCATGAAGACTGATCTAAAATCCATCAGTTAGTTTGTGCCCTCATACTCCACTACCATCAAATAGTTGGAGCAGCAGATGAGCCAATTTTCTACTGCATTCAACCAGAGAAAGAGTGGAACATTACTAAGCAATACAGTTCAGAATCTGCAGAATGATGGCTCATGTATGGTGATTACCACTAGAGGTGGTAAGGTATTACCTGGCCCTTCTGTGGGAAAATCTGTAGATGATGAGGTAGTTATTGATGAATCCAAAGAAAGTAATCCAGTGGAGTCTGAGAAGCTGAATAGTTCTATTAATGATTTGGAAAAGGAAAGAGAGAAGGAAAAGGAAGTGGTGTTGAAAACTATCCCAAAACCACCAGCTTCCTTTACTCAATGATTGAAAAAGAAGACTAATGATGCAAAATACAAAAAATTAATGGCAATGCTCAAGCAATTAACAATAAATGTGCCTTTGTTTGAGGCATTTGAGCAAATGCCAGGATACGTAAAATTCATGGACCTTGTTACTAAGAAAAGAGCTAGGAGCTACGAATTGGAGGAAAATCTCCACCATTGTAGCGCTATTTCTACAAGGACCTTAGTGTAGAAGAAGCCAAACCCGGGTGTATTCACTATTCACTATACAATTGGGACTATGGAATTCTCCAAGGTATTATGTGATCTGGGAGCAAGTATTAATTTGATGCCACTGACTGTTCATAGAAAAGCAACCAGTTGGCATTCTGTATGATGTGTTGGTGAAGGTGTCCAACTTTATATTCCTTGCAGACTTTATCATTCTGGATTGCAAGGTGGACTTTGAGGTGCCTATTATTTTTGGTCAACCTTTCCTCACAATCGAAAGTGTGTTGATTGATTTGAGAGCGAATGAGCTCTTATTCAGTATGAATGATGAAGTGGTCCAATTTGATATGGGTAAGTCAATGAAGAAACATAAGGAAATGAGTGTGTTCTCAGTAGTTGATGTGTATTATGAGAGTGAATAGAAAGTGTCCATAACTGAGCAACTTGTTATCGAACCTTTGGCTACAATTATAATGAATTATGATAGTAAAGGCATCAGGGAGAATGAAGAGACCGCTTGTGCTTTGCAGGAATGGGATCATATCCTTATGCTCCTAAAAAGATAGAGCTTGACCTTGCTAATCGACCAACACTCCCAGCCAAGCCATGTATTGATGAGCCTTCAGTGTTGGAATTGAAAGAATTGCCTGGACACTCATGGTACATGTTTTTGGGCAACGAGAACACTCCACCTGTTATTATTACAGCTGATTTGAATGATCAACAGGTAAACACACTTATTTTAGTACTTCAGAGGCACAAGAGAGCTATAGGCTGGACTATCACAGATATTATTGGCATTCCCCCGGTCATTTGCACGTATAAAATTTAACTTGAGAAAGATTGTATTCCAACCATAGAGCATCAGCGTCGTCTTAACCCACCAATTCAAGAGGTGGTTAAGAAGGAGAGTATTAAGTGGTTAGATATAAGACTGGTTTACCCTATTTCTGACAGCAAGTGGGTGAGCTCAGTTTAATGCGTGTCCAAAAAAGGGGCATGACAGTGGTTGCTAATGAAAAGATTGAGTTGATTCCACTTAGGCCTGTAATTGGATGGTGATTTTGCATGGACTACAACAAAATGAATTCTTGGACTCTGAAATACCACTTCCTAATGCCCTTTATGGACCAAATGCTTGATTGATTGGTTGGAAGGGGGTGGTATTTATTCTTGGATGGTTATTCCAGATACAACCAAATCTGCATTACTCCTGAAGATCAGAAGAAGACGACATTCACATGCCCATATGGCACCTTTGTATTTAAGAGGATGCTATTTGGGCTATCCAATACGCCCGCCACTTCTCAATGTTGTATGATGTTTATCTTTTCAGACATGGTGGAGGACACCATAGAGGTATTCTAGGATGATTTATCTGTGGTGGATGATTCATTCGAGATGTGTTTGGAAAATCTAAATCTAGCCTTGCAGAGATGTGTTGAATTTAATTTGGTGCTTAACTGGGAAAAATGCCATTTCATGGTAAAGGAGGGCATCGTTCTCGGCCATAAAATTTCCAAAAAGGGATAGAAGTTGATCGAGCAAAAGTGGAAGTTATTTAGAAACTACCACCTCCCATTTCAGTGAAGGGAGTGCGTAATTTTCTTGGACATGCTGTCTTTTATTAGAGATTTATAAAAGACTTCTCAAAGGTTGCAAATCCACTTTGCAAACTTTTGGAGAAAGAAGTGAAGTTTTCCTTCGATTATGAGTGCTTAAAGGCATTTGAATGCCTTAAAAGAAGCTAGTTGAGGCCCCTATTATTGTTGCACCTGATTGGTCAAAACTATTGGAGATCATGTGTGATACCAATGGTGTTTCCCTTGGAGCTGTATTGGGACAAAAGAGGGACAAACTATTTCATCCGATATATTACGCCTGCAAAGCACTGAATTTAGCGCAAAAAAATTACACCGTCACTGAACAGGAACTTCTGGCCATAGTGTATGCTTTTGAGAAGTTCATAGCTTATCTTCTTGGGACCAAAGTGGTGGTCCACACCGACCATACTGCCTTGAGGTATCTGATGGCTAAGAAGGATGCAAAACCAAGGCTTGTTAGATGGGTATTGCTGCTACAAGAATTTGACTTTGAGGTCAAAAATAGGAAAGGTTGTAAAATCCAGGTTGCAGATCATTTGTCTAGAATAGAAGATGAACAGGAAATTAGTGATGAAACAAAGATAAATGATGCATTCCCTGATGAGGAGATCCTGGATGCCGCTGTGGAAAAATTGCCTTGGTATGGGGATTATGCAAATTATGATGTGAGTGAGGTCATCCCAGAAAACCTTTCTTTCCATCAAAGGAAGAAATTCTTGCATGGTGTGACTCATTACTTTTGGGATGAACCGTATCTTTTTCGGTGATGTGTGGATAATATTATAGGGAGATGCATACCGAAAGTGGATGTATTGTGCATATTGGAAGTATGTCATGCTTCCCCAGTTGAGTTTTACCGTGCAGGTGACCGAACGGCTAGGAAGTTGTTGTAGAGTGGCTATTACTAGCCAACATTGTTCAAGGATTCCCACGAGTTTGTGCTGAAATGTGAACAATGTCAGAGGCAGGGGTCAATCTCCAAAAGACATGAGATGCCCTTTACTAAGATACTTGAAGTGGAATTGTTTGATGTATGGGGCATTGATTTTATGGGTCCTTTTGTAAGCTTTTATGGGATGAAGGGTTTGATAATGATGGGAAGAGGGTTGTTGATTTTCTCAAGAAGAACATCTTCTCTCGCTTTGGAGTACCACGTGCTATTATAAGCAATGGAGGATCTCATTTTTGTAACTAATTGTTTTGAGCATCTTTAGTAAAATATGGGGTAAAGCAGCACCAAGTGGCTACTCCATACCACCCACAAACCAGTGAGCAAGTGAAGGTGTTAAATCGAGAGATTAAAGCCATCCTAGCCAAAACAGTGAACGCTAGCCGAAAAGATTGGTCTCAAAAGTTCGATGATGCCCTGTGGGCATATTGGACTACATTTGAGATACCCATTGGCATGTCACCATTTCAGCTAGTCTATGGAAAAGCTTTCCACCTACCAATAGAGCTGGAGCACAAAACCTTATAGGCATTTAAAAGGCTGAATTTAAATTGGAAAGAGGCAGCAGAGATAAGACTGGGGCAACTGAATGAGATAGATGAATTCCATCTTAGGGCATATGAATGAGAAGATCTATATAAAGAAAAGATGAGAAAATACCACGATAGGAGGATAGAGAAACAAGACTTCTAAAAGGGTGACATGGTGCTTCTGTTAAATTCCAGAATCAAATTCTTCCCAGGTAAGATGAAATCTAAGTAGTCAGGCCCTTTTTAAGTTAGCCAAGTCTACTCATCGGGAGTAGTAGAACTTGAAAACAATGACAGAAGTACCTTCAAGGTAAATGGGCAATGTGTTAAGCTTTACATTAGTCCAAAAAAAATCAATAAAAAGTGTCACCATTATCTGTGTCGATGAAGTCTGAAGTAATTGAGATACCTGAGTCATGCCGCGACATTAAATTAGGCACTGTATGGGAGTAAACCCATAAACCTCGGGATTGATCTGTTCCAGGTATACTCTAACCCTTAGTTTAGCTTTATTTTTAATTTTAAGTTGAGGGTGTAGGGTAGGATGTTGTTGTAACAATTTTTGGTAGATAATTAGGAGTACTAAAGGTACTTGAGGTAGTTAGCTTGTTTTGTGACTTTTGAGCACCTCTCCATTGATCTGAGTTTATAACTATGTGAATTGTATTCATCTGTGATTACGGTGCATCTTTTTATGGCATTAATCTGGTGACTTGATAATTTTTGCTGAATAATTGCATGAATTGGATAAGTAGTGATATACGATGTACTTGTGTGCCATGTGTGTGTGAGGTCTTACTTAGCTCCTGTTGTGTGCTTAATCTAGAACTTGCCCTGTTAGTCCTGCCTAGGTTTACGATAGGGGTTAAGAAAGGATCATAGGCCATTTTTTATTGTAACCCACTTTCAGCCTAAATGACCTTCCCAATGTGAATAATATCCCTTGATCCTTGATTTGAGCCTATATGTCTATTTCTTTCTATGAAACCTCTCACCTTCCCTTTTACCTCATAATGAACCTGTTTTAGCCCTGGTCCTCCTTGGACACTATGCACCTTGACTTAGGCAAACACCCTAAGTTGAGGGTGGCTATCATAGGAGTGTGTGATGCAAAATGATCATGAAGAGAGGTAAAATAAGAGAAAAGAATAAAAATTTTGGTGCGGTGAAAAAAGAATAAGAAAAGAGAAAGCTGTGTTAAAGATGATAAAAGATAATATGATGATTGAAAAGACCACATCCATCTTGATCATGTGTGATCATTAAAATAAGAGGAAGATAAGAAGGTTGAGAAGTGAAATCCTAAGAGTTTAGTGTAGTGTCAAGGAGGAATAGTCACTCTAAAATATCCATGAATATCATACCAGCCCCTAGCCTACATTACAAGCTTGAGAAAAGCCCTAAAGTGATCCTAACTAACCTACCTGAAAGTTTGGGTACTGACTATAAAGGCAAGCCTATGGCATTTGACATGCAGTGTTTGGAACTTTATTCTGAAAGTGAGACTTATGATTATCCCTATGTTTATGTTTGTGAATTCTGATATGAGTGAAAAATGGATTTCTTTGTTGTGAGGGCATATTAGGTATGTTGCTAAGTCACTGACTTGTTCAGATAGTGTGATCTTGGTATGGCATAATTGTTATTGCTGAATTTTTGTCGTATCTTGATGCATGTGAGTTGCATGGTTGTTCTTCAAAACATCAATAGTGAGTTTTAAATTTACTGACCTTGGAGATGGTGAAATTATTCTGAACTAATATGAGTATTTAGCTAGCAAATTATACTTTGTATTCTCTTAGTTATATTTTGGTTGCTTGAGGACAAGCAATTGTTTTAAGTTAAGGGTGTTGATGTGTGAGCATATGCTAACACATTTGAGGCTTTTAACTCTAATTAATTGCAAGGTCTTGAGCAACTTTAGTTATTTTTGATTCGTTTATGTTTGATTTTGTAGTTTAAGCTGATATGATAGAGAACCAATATGAAATGAAGCAAAGAATTTGAAATTTGAAGAAATTAAAAGATAAGTGCAGCTGACGACATCCATGATAAGTCATCAGCCCGGTGATAGGCTATCAAGGCCATCATCAGCCTTAAACAGGGAATGAGTTCCAGCTGGTAGAATCGACGATATTTTGTGATGGGTCATCATAATGGTGATAAGTCATCAAGAATGCCGTTAGACTTAGGCCGGACATGAGAATTGGAGCAAAAGTGTGATGACATTTGTTATAAGTTGTCACAGTACTGATAATCCATCAGAAGTTACCCTCAACCTAAGATAGAACTAGTGCAGATTTGAAGAAGACCTGACGACATTCTTGATAAGTCGTTGGGATCTTGATAAGGGGTCACCAATAGTTGTTGTCTATTTCAAGAAAAAGCTGTAATCTTGATTTTGTTTCCTTATTTAGGGTAAACTATTTAAAGCTTTGTTTTAGGGGTTTCTAGACATTATTATGATTATTATTATTCTGCACAAGGTCGACACCTTGAGTTTTGGATAGTGTATTTTGATATTTTCTCTCTTTACTTCTTGACTTTAATAATACAACTATTTTTGAGAGATTATTATCAGTATTTTGGGATTTTTCCTTTGTGATGTAATCTAAGATTCACTAGTTATTATTCATCTCTGTAAGTTTATCTTTCAAATCATGAATTCAATTATATTTTTTGTTCATTACATCATGAGTGGATAAACTCCATTAACCTGAGTTATGGGATCTAAGGTTATGTCTTGATGTGGTGCTAAGTATTCTAGATTCAAAAGGTGGTAGGATTTCTTTATAATTTTTAAGTTTTAACTAACGTCTGTTGGTTGCAAATAGTAGATACAACTGCTTTGATTTGCTCGAGAAAGAAATCAAATATAGTAGGAAGTGAATTATCAACAGGGACTCGGAAATACTTCATTTACTAATCAGTGTTGTAACAAGGTTGGTTAACATGAGGTAAAATCTAGGCAGTAAATAGAAATTCCCTAAGTCTGAGAGGATGAGGCAATTAAACGCTTAAGTAGGTCGAGAAATATTTAAGCATAACATCAATAAAGATATCTTGTTATCCTACCCACCGTGAGAATCTTGAAGCGTTTTTAGCATATGTTATGTACCGGAAGCCCTAGTGAAGATAATTCTGGTTATTTTATAAACTCTTGATTTACAAACACCAAAAGTAAAGTGACAAACAACAACTTGTTAAACCTAAACCCTCCATTTCAGGAAACATTAAACTATCTATGGATTAAATCGCAAACAACTTAAGTTTACACCATATTCCCAGTGGGATTCGATCCCAACCTAGTTGGGTTTTATATTGACAACGATCTCTTACACCCATTCAAGAGTCTAATTTAAGCGTTATCAATTATACACAATTGTATGTAGTTTGCTAAATCTTTACTATCTTAGACATAACGGTGAAGGTGAGGTTGACTATACCATGGGTATCATCCTAGAAATAGGGATTCCTTGACTAAGGTTGTGGTTACCAATTTTTCAACAGACCTATTAGGTATTCGAAAAAATAAGTGGATGAAAGTTTGGTGTTTTGTTGAAAGACTAGCATCAAAATCTATAACCAAACCTACCCATATTTGACCTACTAAATTAATGATTGATTGCTAACACCCACACATCACTCTCTTAGTAATGCATAATCCCAAGATCCGTGCATAATTGTTAAAACTCTAATTATTCATAGCCCTGAATTTATACTAGAAAAACTCAAAAATAAACATTAGTGGAGATATCTATCTCCCCTATTTTTATCTTTGTTTAATATTGATTTGAATTAACTTGTTTCTATTTTGTCGAATTAACTTAATTGCTACTCACATTGTTCTTCATGTATTTGACCCCGACTCCAAAGTTGGGTAAGTATATTTATGTTGACCGTCTTGAACTAAATTGAACATGTTAGTTGAGCATTATCAAAAATGATGTCATTGTCGGGGAACAATTTGGCGTATTAAGTTAGTTTGAAGTTTTAGCTAGTTGCTTGAATTCAAACTTGTATATAATTTTTTGTGATTTTTCTTTGTAGGTAGATTTTAATTTATTATTTTTCTATGACATCTTCCGACAAGTATGATGTCGGTAATTGGGATTCCTATCTTGAAGCCCCATGTACAATCTATGAAGGACCACATTTTAGGAGAGATTGTAACTATACTCCCTATTGGGAGTATAGGTGCTCATTATGTAGTGGTCAAAATTGACATTGAGATGATTGTCCAAATGCCCCCTCCCCTTATTATACCAACTGACTTTCTAGTTCTTCTTATGTGATTGATTGGTCTTATGATGAGAAGAAGGAGGAGAAACAAATCGGACCCATTAGTCTTGGAGCAATGCTTCAAACTATTTTAGATCGGCTAACTATAACCAGGGAGAATGCACAAGACTTGCATCAATCTTACGGGTTGTTTGACTGGGCAAATGTCAAGAAAAGGGAATTGGGAAAGAATATCATTTTTGTAAACCTCACAACCTTGCCCATTTCCCAAGAAGAGGGTCATCAAGAACAAAAACCAAGCTACGATAATGATCTTGGTAGTGAAGACTCCTCAGTAACTTACCAATCAACCGAGTTATGCGAGGAAGAAGAAGCCATAACAAAAGGAATGGTGCTAGATTCTCAACTAGAAGCAAAGCAAATCTCTTATGATGACTCTAGCTCATTCTGGATTGAAGATGCTTTGGAGGAGGCTAACCTAAAATTAAGGGTTGTACCTCGTTCAAACCACTTTTCAAAATTATGATTAGAGGATGTGATAAGGATCCATGCCTTCGAACAAATGGTGGATTGTGGGGAGAAGGAGTCTGACTCTTATATTTTGGAGTTTGACACTCCAAAGGAGCATATAGAACCACACCCATCAATAGCTAAGGGACTCATTTTCTAATGTACAAGGAATGGCTTATTTATGTACTCACTTTTATGCAAGGAGCCAAGATGAAAGTTCGATGTCAAGTTGGATAAAAGGTTCAAGTCTTCAAAATGGAAAGATAGAAACATTCTCTCCATGTCCTCACATCTTCCAAGTATACACTTGGAAGATTTGAATTTTCTATCACTCTACCGCTCGTTGCATAGTGAACAAAAGTTGGGACAGAGATTCAAATCCTCTAAGTGTAAACATAAAGGGAAAGGGTAAAAGCATTGCACCGCGATGTTAAACTAAGTGCTAGAAGGGAGGCAACTCATCATGCCATGAAAAGTGGCTCGTATCCTTTAGATTTATGCATGATAGAGTAAATTTCATTTTTGTTTAAGCATGCACAATCCATGAAATATTGGTACTAAGGAGAATATTGGTTGAATTTGAGAAGGGAACGTGTGAAATTGGAAAAATTAGATTGAGAAGGAAGTGAAGGAGACCAGATTTCTAGTCTTAGTTACTGCGATCGTGGTTTGTGCCACCGCGATAGCGGAGGCCATGTGACTACAGCCACATACTTAGGACCACGATCGCGGTCAAATCAGTTTAAATGACCATCCAACTACCCATTTTCCTATGCCCCTCTCTTAGATTCTCTTAAAATTTTCTATAATTTTTGGCATTCCATTGTGTATCCAAGTGTCAACTCACCCTATGCATCACCTAATTTGGTAAGTTGTCTCAACTCCCTAGGTTTTGATATAATTGTATACTTAGAACCTACAGTACAAGAGAAAGACCTGAAATAATGTTTTCCTGAACAAATGCATGCTTAGTTATAATTATTATTGTGGTTAGATATTGTAGTTAGTGTACACGTTAGTGGGGAAGTCTTGAGTACCCAAAAGTAAGCCTTAACCCGCTTAAATTGAAGTGTACGCCATGCGTGCGATTAAATAACCCTACGAATTCCATATTCAGCTTCTTTAAGCTCAGGGATGTGATCACACACTCTAGGCTTGAAAGTCTCAATTTATAATCTTGATATGCTTAGTTGAAATAAGGATTGGTGTTGAAACACCGTGTAGAAACTATCTAACCTGGTCTCAGGTACTGTGATCGCGGTCCCAATGACCGCAATCGCGACACCACAATTGCGGCTAACACTTCGCAATTGCCATACTTGAGGGATGACTTTAAAAATTTTGACACACCCATTGTTTCCCCTAAAACCTCTACAACACTACCACATGAGCTTATCTGTTTGATCTACCATATTTTTGGTATGTTAATACTAATATTGTTCTGAGTTACATTGCTTATAAGTTCTCATTCTCAAAGATGGGAGATTTTGACGACACTAGATTCATGACCACGCAATGCCAACACCTCTACTATGAGGATTATCACAGGACTAAGCTACTCCCTAAAATGGGTATTAGCTTATACAAGGTATAGGAGAAGCTCCCAGAATTCTATGCCAGACTTACTATGACCCAGTGGATGTGTTTTGCCCTAGAATCCTGCTATGCTAATGAGTAGTGGGTGCGTGAGTTTTAGGAAAACCTCAGCATAGTTTCTCTCACAAACCCAGTGATGATAATTCAGGGTAAGTGAGTGAACTTTAGAGCGGAGTAAGTTAATGTGATTTATGGGCTCCCTGATGCCGATATCGGGTAGTTTAAAGCAAGGTCATGTGAAACAGGGACCTGGATGACCAAAATTTTTTATCCTAGAAAAGCAGTTCCCTTGTCCATCACCTAGAGAGATATTCTGATGAAGGACTTCACAACAGAAGCTAGGTTTTTGTTGAATATCATATGCAATCGAGTATCCTTATGAACTCATATGACTTTTATCACAAATTTAAGAGCTCGGATTGTTGACTGCATCCTACCTGGAATCCCTCTCAATGTGGGTGAGATTTTTCTTTTGGAGTGGAGCTATTTTCAGACTCATGGAGGTACACACCTTCTTTTCCCTTTCCTTATCACTGAGCTTTATAAGAGGGCAGAAGTGGGAGAGTATGTTGTAGATACTTTGGGTGTATCCAAGCTCCCTCATCTACCCACTCAAATTTAGAGGTGAGGGTGCCCCAAGTCAGAGTAATAAAATAAAATTGGACATGGGGAAATCAGCCCAATAGGACACAACTTCATGCAAACCCTCATCAGCCAACTCCCTTGATGATATCTCAAATCAAATGAAGGAGGTTCAGGAGCTAGTGGCTAGATTTCCTCAAGGACCAGGAGAGCCCTCCACTTCCCATCATTCATATATGGCACAATCAGATTATGAGAAATTCATGGCGGAGCAGAAAAAGTAGGGAGCAATAATTTCCAAATTGGAGAGAGCCTACTCAACCTTAGACGGAGCACACAGGGACCTTAGGGATTCAAATTAGAAGATGATGAAGAGAGAGAATAAAAGAGATAAGTTCTTTAGGAATATTTGGAAGGGGGTAAAGGGCATTTTTAAGGTGCTCAATTCCAATCATTTTCTACCTTCACTGAGGCTGGACAGTGAAGATGAGATCCCTGCAGATTGTTCTGCTGATGAAGTTGATGATGTTGATGGTGATGGTGTAGAGTTAGCATGAGAGAGCAGCTCTTGATGCCAATTCAAGGAGACCTCTTCTACTCTTTCTTGACTGCACATGCAGTGGGGACACTGGATTTTTCCTTAGTTGGGGATGCCGCCAGTTATGTATTTTTTTGGTGATGTGTTGTTGGATAATTCTTTGACATCTTTTATATTATTTTGTTGTGCTTTTGGGGATACTACATTTTAGGGCACTCTAATGATGCCCTCGTTTTATGAATTATCATGTTTTTTCTTCTAGTATTAATTTTCTTTGTACTTAGCTTTTATTTTGATTTTGATGATACAGACAAGCTTTGACCTATGATGGATTGAGTGATGATATTTATAAGGGTAAAGCATCGTGTTTGGGTTTGAGGCTTAGATGCAGAGGAATTCTAAGTACTCGTAGCATTAATGTTAAAAAAAGGGAAGTCTGAGTACCTATAGCATGACAAGTTATAAATTTGGGATCATGTTATACGTCATTGGTGAAGTCTGAGTAGCCATATGGTATGTCGCCCATTTTAAGCCAAAATATGAGACTACGACTTTCGTTGTAGCCATAATTTAGCAAATGGTGTGCGGTGCTAATGTAAAATGAACAAACCCCGTCCGTCCAAATTTTTTGAAAACATCAAGGGCATGGACGTGAGCAATGTTGTAATAAAACTTTTTCTCTTTTTATGGCTCCACAAGATTTTGACTTGTGAATAGAAATAAATACTCCAAATATGTCTCTAGCAGGAGGGACATTTGAGCTCCCTTGGTGAATTTTGCATGCCATGTGTGGAGTGTTATTTGCATGCATCCCTTTTATACTTGTGTTATCTAGAACTTGCCCCATTAGTCTTTCAAAGATAACATTGATTGTGTTTGGTTGGATAAATGATCTTAGGCCACCTTTGTGAATTTGGTATCCACTCTATCCTAAAAATCCTACCCAAACATGAATATAATCCCTTGTTACCCATTTTGAGCCTTTGGACCTTTCTTTGGAAAACACATTATAAGTCGTGAACCATTCTTTTTCCCTCTCTTTTGAACAATACCTTCTTTGAACTTGAAAATTTAATTTGAGGCTAAAATCCTAAGTTGGGGGTGTTAAAAATTGATGGAAGTAAGTTTAGTGCCACAAAGATGTAGTTATATGCCTAGTGTGCCTAATCTTTGAAAAGAAATGATTAAAAGAAGATAGAGCCGAACAAAGGAAAAAATTGTATGAAAGTGCAAGAAAAAGAGATGAAAGAAGTTGGGTGAACAAAGGAAACAAAAAGTAGGCACAATAAAAGAGAAAAAACCAAGAAGAGTGGCCCATAGTCAAAAAGAAAGATTGAAAAAGTGTAATGTATTTGTTCAAGGAAGGGAGTAGCCTTGTTGTTCCTAAATGATATCGTACCTTAACCCAAAACTATGTTACAAGCTTAGAAATTCCTTTGAGATCTCCAACCACTTACTTTCTTTGTAGTGGCAATTGAAAATATGGGCAAGCCTATTGTATGACACTTGTTGCATGGAGATTTCTTTTGTGGGGGAAAGTGTTGTACAATTAAAATTCCTTGTTGATTATTTTATAGCTTGGTGTGGGGAATTCTTTTTCTTGTGAGGTTGGCATGTGAAACAAGTTGAGGTAGGCAGTTTTGTCACCTTCCGAGCGACGAGGCAAATGTAGTATGACTTAGTTTCGGTCAAAAGGTGAGTCACTTCTAGAGAATTAGTAGTTGCTGCTTGATTTCTTTTTAAAGTCTTGTACATCCTTTGATAGTGCATCTTATTATGTGGGGTGTAGTGGAAATTAGCTTAGACCATGTGCAATGAACTACTCATGGTAGTGACTTAAGTTAAAGTCATTTCGATCTTTAAGGCATAAAATAATGGTATCTCATAGTAAGAGGTAGTATTGCTTGAGGACAAGCAAATGCTTTAAGTTGGGGGTGTTGATGAGTGGTACCTGAGGCTTTTCTGTACATTACTTTGTTTTGAATGAACAAGTGAGAAATATTTTTGAGAAAATGCACTAATATCCACTCTTTGCAGGTATAGAGTTGAGAAGATAGAAAGATGTGGAATAGAGCTTAAATTGATTGAAAAAGGAGCTGGAAAGTGCAACTGAAGACTTGAAGCAGAAAAGCCTCAAGTACCGCGGTCGTGGTCCGCTGAATGCAATCACAATTGTAAAGACAAAGTCAATAGAATGCGATTGTGGAATTTAACCGCGGTCGCTGCTAGACCCACATGATAGCAACTTAGCGGAAGAAATCAGCCCAAGGGGAAATCTAGAAATGCACATAGCTGATCCCAATTTTTCTAGAAATGCACATGGCTGGTCCCAATTTTGAAAAAAATCCCCAAACCCTAGCACTGACCAAGATTCCATCTTTCCTAATTTTTGAGGTTTTAGATCTTGGATTCATATCCTCCATTTTTGGAGAATAAAATATTGTATAATTTTTGGGTGAAGAATACATTGGAGACATTCAAGGTAGAAGATTAGCTCATATTCGTTGTTGATTTTTGGGAGTGACAAGTTTGAAGTAATATTCACTTTAGCTTCAATAAATCCCTTCAATGATTATGGGCATATCTATGCTTATTTATCTTATGTGTAGCTAGATCTACCTCTTGAGGCTATGTGTGAATAGGGAATAAAGTGCGCGTGGGTTGTTATTAATTAGATTCTATTTAGTAGTTCTTGTTTATGGGTTTTATCATTGCTATGATAACATGGATAGGATTTGATGGGTGAAAGCCCCAAATACCCACATGGGTATGATGAGTGAAAGCTCCATGCTCTAGAAAACCCAAATCCAACTTTGAAAGAAGGGTTTTGGGTGAAGTTTATGAATCCATATCATCCTCAAAAATGGGATGTGGAGACTAAAGAAATGATAGACAATTGTGTGTGTAGTTTGCTAAATATTCACTAGCTTAGACATATGGGTGAATATGAGGTTGACTATACCATGGGTATCCTATAAATAGGATTCCTAGATAGAGGTTGGGTTACCAATTGTTGAACACACCTATTAGGTAGTCGAAAGAATCAATGGGTGAAAGTTTGTTGTTTTGTTGAAAGACTAGCATAAAAATCTATAACCAAACCTACCCATATTTGACCTACTAAATTGATGATTGATTGCTAATACCCACACATCACTCCCTTAGTAATGCATAATCCCAATGTCCGTGCATAATTGTTAAAACTCTAATTATTCATAGCCCCGAATTGATACTATCAAAACCCAAAAAGATACATTAGGGTAGATATCTATCTCCCTCATTTTTATCTTTCTGAAACATTGGTTTGAATTTAAATTGTGTATATTATTTCAAATTAACTTGATTGCCACTCACATTGTTCCCAGTGGATTCGACCCCGACTCCAAAGTTGGGTAAATATATTGACGATAATCGCCTTGCACTAAATTAAATGTGTAAGTGAAGTGTTATCAGTCGTCAGTGACTATAGGTCGCTATACGACTCATAAGGTTTTATTACAACTCATCACCATGATTCATAGCCAAGACAGTTTCCAGGGCACCTACACATTATTGACCCTATGACTCTTAATGGGACCCTATGACTCATAGGGTCAAGTCGTAGTCAACTAAAAACCCATTTGGGGTAAACACTGGACGCCCTATGATTTGCACCCAATGACCCGTAACAAGTCCTTACGACTCTTAGTGAGCCACTCATACTCATGACAGAACTTAGTCACACACTTACTGTTTAGGTTATGATCCAACGACTCATTAAGACTCCCTATGACTTGCAGGGTAAGTCGTAGTTAAGGCAGTGAGGATAAAATTTCAAAAATCTTCAGGGACTAAAAACTCAGGGTATTACAAAAAATATTGATTTTTGCCCTGGATCAAGTTTAAGTAGTGATATTGAGAGACGACATGATGATTATCACTGGCAAAAAAGGTTTTGTCTGAAGGATGTATGGATCTCAAAACATACCATACACTACAGTATGGGAGTATATCTGTCATGATCTAGACTAGTCATGAGTGAAACCCATACTAGCCCTTCGAAGGGAGAACCAACTAACCGAATAATCAGTTCAATAGTTAGCATAAAATAGGCAACTAAACCATTATTCATTATAAAAAATCAATAATCCAAGTTTTGAACCTAAATATAGAATACTCATATTGCAACATAAATCATTTCCTAGAACCCAAAAGTCATTGCACAAAATTGAAAATGTCTAAGTCCAAAATAGTGTACAAAAACTGAGAGAATAACTCATGGCATCCAAATGTAGCTCACCCTTGAGTTTTTTTACATTTTGAATCACAATTGAGCTCTCAAAACAATCATTGGTATATACTCTGCACTTAACAAAAAAAGAGCACGTGTAGTATCAGTACACAATAAATAATGGTATATTCGTCGGGTCATTTGTCCATCCAGAATGAGAAATATAGACACATAACCATAACTTAGTAAACCAAGTCAATCCATGATGAACACTTACTATGCAATATTACTTCATGTTTATAACAGTTAACCTCGTTTAATATCCTTAAGTAGATAAGTCAATATGACTCAACATGAATAACAAGCCAAGTCAAGTTAAGCCCACCAAAAAGACTCCAAGTCAACAACCATAAATCAACAAACTACAAAAATCATGTCCCAAATTACACAAGTAAATAGATACATAGAATTATTCCACCACTTATAGTTAACTCAGACCACACAAGGATCAATAAGACAACAATAAGGCAATTAATATGTAACCCGATTTACATAAAGAAAGCAACTTTAGCAAAGATCATATAATCCTGATCCATTCAAGTAACCAATACAACAAGTACATGCAAAATGCCCAATTCACTCAAGAAATCATCACACTCACATATACCTTGTACATAATGCTAAGGGTCTTATGGTCGCATGCTAGTCATGACCTACAAGGAATGAGATCTTGTCAATATACCAAATTCTAGACATCTAGTATCTGTCAACCTTATAACAATTGATCCTATGGAGATGTATAAATGCCGGTACATCCCACCATAATGAACATTAAACCCATGAATATGTCCAAAGTATCAGTACATCTCACAATAATGAAAGATATCACAACAATCACAACCATAATAATGATAGAGGAAGCATTTGTAACAACTAACAAGCTTTTCCAGGTATAAGTTTGAATCTTAAGTAAGATAGTAAGGGAGAGAAAATTGGTTGACCAATATCCCGAACCTAAGAGACACTTTCACTAATTGCATAGACAATCAACACTTCTCTATCCAATCATACAAGTTTAATAAGGTGAGATGATTCCTACAACAATGGGTGATGAACAATCAGCCCATAGAATAGTGTGTGAAGTGGCAATCCCATTTGCAACTAATGTAACCTTTAGTATCTGTAGGCTAGAAACAGAAGGCAGATGTGATCTTAAACATAATATGATACAATTATTGTACCTAAGTAGATAGTTCACATGCCAATCACATAATAATCTACAAGTCTATCTTTAAAGTTTTCTAGGGATTAGGGACAAATTCATTCCTACAGAAGTCTCCATAGATTACATAAGGCTCATTCATTTTCCACTCTCATTCTTGGGAGAAGCAAAGAAATAGTTTAAGGTAGAATCTTCAAATTCAATGAAAACTTGGGACGACTTGACAAAGAAGTTCCTCATTTGATTCTTTCTATTTGGCAAAATTGCAAGATTAAGGAGAGAGATCTTAAGTTTCAAGCACAGACCAAATAATAATATCTATAATGCATGAGAGATATTTAAGTCTCTTCTCAGGGATTTCCCACATCACTAATAGAAAAAAAGGTATTATCTCATACTGTCATTGAAAGTCTTGATCATACCATAAATATTTTGGTAGATTTAGTGAAAGGTGGTCAGGATTTGGAACAAACATATGATGAGCTATATACTCTCCTCAATCGTATTACATAAGGTAATCCAAAGTGGACAGATAATGTATCTAGAAGTATGGTAAAGAAGCCTGCAGGAATGATCAAGCTAGACAATATCACATCATTGGCTGTATAGTTGGCCTCTTTTCAGAACCAAATGGTGACTTAATTCAACAAGTTGAGTGTGGCTCAATACCGTACCTAATTTAATGTAGTATAGCAGGTATATATTTGGGGTGAGATTTGTAGAAGTAACAGTCACCTTGCTGAGTTATGTGGAGTAAATCCAGAGTTGATGAATTTTGTGGGTAATGTACAAAATGGGAATTAGCACTACGGTAATGCCTACAATTATATTTGGCAGAGTAAGTCCAACTACTTTTGGGGCAATAATTAGGCTCAACTTTAGCAGCCACAAGGTATTTAGAATAATACTTATGCTAGTAATATAGAAGAGACTTTGGAAAAGATTTCGGTCAATAATTAGGTCAAAAAAATTTAGAGATGCAGATAGGTCTATTAGATTAGGCATACAATACAAGACCTCAAAGAGGTTTTCCCAGTGAAACAAAATAAAATTCAAAGAAATTCATCGCAATCACCTTAAGGAGTGGTAAAGATTTGATTGATACAGTTCCAAAGAATAATCCTGAGGTACAAGCAAAGTTGGTAGCACATAAGCAGACAAAAAAACAAGTTTAATCTAAAAAAGCTGACAAAAAGAGAAAGTTTTAGTACCCAAGCTAAAAGTCAATTGAGAAATCTCAAAATAGACCACCACCACCACCATTCCCTCAAAAGCTTGAGAAATTTAGAGTGGATGCTTATTTTAATAAGTTCTTTGACATATTCAGAGAACTTTACATTAACCTTATTTGTTAGATATTCTATAAGGAATGTCCAAGTATGATAAGTACCTGAAAGATATGGTGTCAAACAAAAGATGGGTTAGTGATACTAAGATTATAGAACATATAGAAAAGTACAGTTCTGTAGTGATAAGTAGGATTCCTAAAAAGCTCAAGGACCTTAGGAGTTTCACTCTCCTCATACAAATTGGTGAAAGTGATGTTGTTCAAGCTTTGAGTGATTTATGGGAAAACATCAATTTTATACCCTTTTTATGTTTAAAACATTGAGTTTGGGAAAGCCAAGTCCATTCTTAGTTGTCTTATTAATGGCAGACAAAAATAAGTGGACCCCGAGGAAATCATCGAGGATGTCCTTATTAAGGTCAGTAAGTTCATTATTCCTGCTGACTTTATTGTTCTTTACTATGTGGTAGAGATAGGGTACAAATCATATTGGGGCATCCATTCTTGTATAATGATAAAGCTTTGATAGATGTTACATAGGACACACTCAAGATGAGACCGAATGATGAAGAATTAGTTTTTAGAGTGTACAAAGCACTTAACACATCCTCACACTACAAAGAATTATACATTATCAGAGTTTTAGAAGTATATAAGTGTGGGGTGGAGAAGTTTAAACTTCTAAATACCTTTTTGGACATCTCATGGCATTGCTAAATTTTTACCTGATCCTAAGCTTGAAAAGCTTGCAGGTGATTCTAAATGAGGTAAGAAAAATAGTAAAAAGGTAAATTCTAATGGGTATAGTAAATAAGAAAAGAAAGTTGTGGTCATATGGGAAGAAGTGATTGAGAAATTGTGGATGATAGCCATGATGTGAGCCGTGGCGCGATATTAAATCAGGCACTACTTGGGAGGCAATCCATGTTGTAATAAAGTTAGTTATTTTTATATAGTGTCACTTTGTTTTTATTTTGTTTATTTGTTTTGTAAATTAGGGAAAGTTTGTCTACACAAATTTAAGCTAAGGTGCATGATGAAAGCATAAGTGTGGGGTTTCCCGACCCCTATGTTGGAAATCTAAGAAAGTGACTTGCTGCAAGCTAGGACCTGAGGTTTCAAAAAGTATTTCTAATCTTTATTCTTAATTTAATTTATTCTTTTAGGATAAAGTAGGATTTTAAGTGTGGGGTGCTGACTTATGATTGTTTAGGGTGAAGTGCGCTATAGGATATCTGTTCTTATTTATTTGTAAGTTTTTGAATAAATTTTAAAAAAAAAATATTACAAAAATATTTTGTCTTTGTTTATTTTTAGTTTGTGTTGTTTGGTCCGTTTAGTAAAATTACACTTCACCTACCCCTCAATTTTTCTTATTAGTTCTTTTTTGAGGGAGACCCCTTTGAATCTAGTATTTTTTTATTTTAAGAGTAATTTTAAATTATTGTAATTTGGAATAATTAGAGATTCTTTATCGATGTGATGCCCATGATTACTTATTGAAAGTAATGTTGAATTTTAAGGTATGATGTGAAAATTGAATGACTTTTTTGAGACACCTAGCTTATTTTGTCTGACACTTGTTTGATTTTAGTTCGAATTTGAATTTTTATGGTTGCTTGGTTTAGAGTATGTAGATGAAACACCCCAAACTTGGATTATTATAAAAATTGCCTAAGTTTGAGACTCTGGGTAAAGTACGACTCATGGTTACTAGTCGTACCCTAGGATACGGGATGAGGTACCTTTTCTCATATGTTGGTCAGTAAGTTTTGGTTGGGTTTTATCCAAGATATGAGTAGGCATCATACGAGTCGTATAATAGGGTAAAAGTGGTATCTTGCAAATCGTATGATGACCTAAGGTCAATCTAGTGGATTTAATTTTGTCCAAGGTATGATTTAGGGTACCATTCATACCTTTGGTATAAGTTTGGCATGGTTTTCGTATGATGATCAGTGTGGAATCCCATGGTGAGGTCTAGGGTATGAGTTAGGTTACCACTTGTAACCTAGGGTACAGTTTAGATAGGTGAGTCGTACCCTCCTAGGAGTTGGTTTTCAGCTTTTAAGATGAGGGTTTTTTTTATAGATTTCCCACCCTAAACCATTATGTCCCCACATTATATAACGTATTGTAGCCTCTCATAACCAAAATATCAAAAAACTTCAAAAATACTCTTTCAAACTAACTCTTGAGGATTGGAGGTTAGGGTTTCTACAAGTATTCTTCAAAGAGCTTAAGAGTCAAGTTTTCTTCCATAAATCTTCTTGTATAAGGCGTTTACTCCTCCCTCATTGTTAGTTCCAACTAAATAAATGTTTAAATATGTTTTAAACATTGATTATGAATCATAAATAGTGGTTTTGAAATCCAATGTTGAGGGTTTTGAAGCATACTGTTGAGTATTGTTTACTCTTGACTTAAATAATGATTTCACATATTGTTGGTGATGGTTTGCATATATGGGTGCTTTTTGATGGTGGTTTAATTCATGGGTCATGGGTAACCCAAATCTTAATGGGTTTTACCTTGGTTTTGGTCTTTTAAAAGGTGTGCCCACAAGGTGCTTGTGAAAATGTCTAAAGAAAATTACTAGTCACATGTTAATAGTGTTTTGAACTAAGGCAATGGCTTATTGAGTATGAATGGTTTTCAAATTGTTTTGCAAAGGCCTTGTTGGACATTAAATGGTTTAAAAGGAAACATTGGTGGTTTAATTGATTAAAAAGGTTTCGAGTCCCTAAACCTTTGGTTAAATTAGTGTCCTTGTTGGACGATGGGCTAGAGCCCTAAAAATCATATGAATGGTTGAGTGATAAAGGTAATGGCATGTGTATACTTTTAAGTAATATTGGTATAATGATAGCAACGAAGTTCCTTTGGTAAGAAATTGACTAAAGGGTTGGTTGTGTGTGAATGGTTTTAATATGGGTTTTAATATGGGTTTTAAAGCGGGATGTATAGCTAAGCCATGGAAGGTAGAGGGACCAAAGCTAGAAACTCACGATTTTTTGTGTGAGGTTTGGTCATGGTGACCATGTTCATTATTTCATACATATATTCTTGGATATGTACTAGTCATCTCATATTCTTACCAGCTTATGTGGGAAATATGCATTGAGGACCTTTTAGCAGGTGGCACTGGCCCCACATAGCCTATGGGTGAATTTTGAATGGAAAGGCTACAAACCCTAGGTTAATGATTTCAAAGTTCAGGCTAAAATTTATCCCCTTCCCAATATGGATTATATGTATATATATGTATGGAAATTTATGCATATGGTTGTTTGATTGGTTTTAAAGGTTGGCATTATTTTATCCTTTTCTTGAGTACATGCTAGAGTTCACCTGCTAACCCATCTTCGGGCGGCTGTATCCCTAAGCAATATAGGAACCATCCATACTACTTCTCCTACTCATTGATTTAATCCCCGAACAGTTGGTGTTGGATTGAAGTGGTGAGCTTCCATAGCTTGGAAGGCATCCATTTCATGTCTTGGATTATATTACATATTATTGTTTTCTCTTAGACTATGGTTTTTGGCTATGGTCAAGTGCATGTCCTGACTAGATACTTTTTGGTTTGGTTTAGAGGCTTTGTATAAATAATTATGGACATGGGAATGAAATGGTTATGATTTATATATTATGTACATTGGATTATTGGTTTTGGTTTGTTAGGTTGGCTAATAGATGGGTTGACTTGGTTGGGTTAGTATAGTAATTAGACCTATCCTAAAGTCATTATATCTTCTAATTAGCTATCTTATTACATGTACATTGGATTTTGAGGGTGGTCTCCAATCTTGATTGGAATTAAGATGCCCATAACAATAAGGCCACGGTTTGGGTTGTGTAAAGTTGGTATCATAGCTTAGGTTTTGGTGTCATGGGTGACCACAAAGCCTTGTCGAGTAGAGTCTTTCTTATGGGTGTGTTGTACACCATAATTACAATAAGGAGGCTACGAGGCATCTAGGAATGTTTCACTTTCTTGTTGTTCTATTTTTGGGCTATGGAGTCTAAGGCATTGAATTATTCCCTAAATATTCTTTTGGTCCACCTTTAGGATCATGTCCTCTCAATAATCTAAAGTTTGTGGCAACACACATGTCCTACTTGATGACGACATGGATGGATCTAGTCCAACTTTTACGGCATAGACTTGGTCGAGGGTCGTAGCTTCAGATTTTTCTTGTGGAATTCCACCGGTATCCATTGACATTATATTAATCTATTAACCTAGATAGTGAAAACTCTATCATGCCAGTTTGGTCCTATTAGTACGAGGGAGAATAAGTCAAGGTCGGGAAATAGGCAGAGTGAGAGATCTTGATTTTTTGAATAAAAAGGAGGCAATCGGTATGGTGGCAAGTGGTCCAAGAGGAAGAGTTGGGTAGGTCCGAACTCCTATTCTATGGCTAGTGTTCCCTAACCAAAGCTATGTAGGGATAAAATTTTTCATATTAGTAATGTTTCTAGGGCATAAGGTGCCCAATCTTGGGCCGGTGGGTCCCAATCTGCACTATCCTATCTTTCTTATCGGTTTTGTGGTTGGTTGCACTATGGTTATTGCGAGGAAGGGAGAAATAATTTTTTTAATTATGGTAAATTGGGTCATATGCAATGGTAATGTCCCATAATTATTGCAGCTTAGAGAAGTAGGACACCGGTCACTACTTCTCTAGGTCTCGCACCGAGGGATTGTATTACCCCGTATTTCCCTGGTTCAGTTTAGATCTCACTATATGAGTATACCTATATAAAATTTTTAAAAAATATTCAGAACTTTTTAGTTTAGAGCATACCATTGCATAGGAAATTCTGTCAGGTTTCGAATGATATAAAATTCACTTAAATCTGATACCCGGGTGAAGAGTTATAGCATATTTTGTAAAATAGTGTGCCAAATGACACATCACCGCATCGTGGAGACTAGAAAAATGGCAATTGTTAGTTTCCAGTAATCCAACGTAATAAGCCCACGTTACAGAGCAATGCCAGTTCTCAATTGGAATTTTCAGTGAAGATCCGCGATAACAGCACGTAGCGTCAAGGCCCAATTTAAGAATTGTCAAATTCTAGTGAGGCTCCGCGATTGTGCCTCATCATGTCATGAGCCAATTTCCCAGTCGTCCCTTTTTGTACAGTTCCAATAGGATTCCATTGGTGGCATTACGGTGAAGCCCAAAATCGGGATTTTTAGTGACGAATTTTAATAACTGTCTAAGGGTAATTTGGTATTTTCCACAGAACTAATCAGTCCTAAACACAAAATTAAGCCCTAAAAGAGCACTAATTCCTCATTATTTCATTATTCACTCACTTTCTCTCAAAATTAAAACATTCTCTCTCAAAATTTCAAGAATCAAGAACAAAGCTCAAGAAATCCTCCAAGGACCTTCAAAAATTAATCTTCTCAGGTATGTTATTTATTCATCCTGGGTTTCCTTTCACCCATGGAGTCTAAAAACCCTATTTTGAAGCACAAGTTTTCAGATTCATGATTTTCACGCTTGAATTAGATTGAATTCATGTTCATGATATTATCTGGGATTTAATTCCATGATTAATTACAAGTCTCATGAAAAATAGATAGCTTGTGGGTTGAATTATGTGATCTTCATGTTGAACTCTTGAATTACAAGTTGAATGTAGTAGACATGATATTATTGTATCTTTATTGCTATATGAAATAAGCACGCTTCCAAAGTGTTTGATAAAATGCTCTATTGCATTGGATATTGAATTCATGATATGTTATTATATGATCCCATTCATGTACACGTTCAAGTATATCAAGTGTTTGAAAAAATGTCTATATGAATGCATTGTTAACAAGCAATTACTATTATTCTTTCAAGATAATTCCATGCTTTACTTTTAATGCTATCGAGTTCTGGGGGTATTCAATATACAAAAATCTAGTTGTTGACCTAGAACTATAGTAGTTACGTAATAGTCTCATGAATTTCACGAACAGTAGTACTCAGTCAGTTACAAAACTTAGTGAAACTCAGTATTAGTCCAGTTCAGCTAAGTATAATAATCAGTATCTTCAGATGGGAGTAGGATTCAGCATCGAGTGAACCCAAGAATGGGGGCTCACCTTCTAGTAGAGGGTGTAATCCTTAGTAGTAGTCCTTGCATTCCAGAACTACGTAGCTAGCATAGGTTGAGACATCAACCTGCTAGTTGAGGCTTGATGAGGCATTTTAACCTACTAGTTAGGGTACCACCATTCTCATTAAGGGCACCTGCCAGATGAGTGTGACTCTACAGCTTATCTTTACCCGTGGCACGGTACTGACACCCTTCTAGTTGGGGTAACAGGTTAGACCCCAAATCTATTCAGAAAGAGGCATGTCGGTTTAATGATTACCTTATACGGTCTCAATTTCGATCCCAGTATAGAACTCAGTTAAGTTTTATAGAATTAGGACTATCAGATATAGTCACTCAGTTATCAATAATCTCATATATCAGTTACTCAGTTATCAGAACTCAGTACTCAGCTTTAGTAAAAGCTCAGATACAATATACATATATATGCACAGTATTGCATACTTAGTATTTATAGCAGTTTTAGTTATCCATGTACTCTTATTCAGTTTCTACATATCATTCGGTAAGTTATTGTTCATGCATATGAACCATTGTATTCATCCTTTTCTCATCTAGCATACCAGTACATTCCATATATTGACGCACTCTTTCTTTGTGATATGATGTCTTATATCATAGGTTCAGACGCTATGGTTCGTGACACTCATAGACAAATTCAGATAGCAGTAGTAGATTCAGTAGTGAGTCCTTATCTATCGAGGATATTCTTTTATTTCAGTTTAGTAGTCGGATTTAGTTGGGGGCTTGTCCCATAAACTTGTAAGACCCCGCAAAATTCCTAGCTTAATTTAGTCCTTTAAGCTTGTTAAGGGGTCCCAAACTTAGAAAATTCTAGCTAAGTATTCAGACTTAGTTTATTTTAGGCCTTTAAAAGTTGGAAATCTTATTTCGTGACCTTAAAGTCTTTTAAATGTGTATATTTTAGTTAATCCATGATCAGAAAGGTCAATAGGTATTCCCGCACAAGTTTTAAATTTTTTGGACTTCATTTGAAGCTCTTTTGGAATCCTAAAATAGTGTACCAACGCGATCTTGGCGCTTCGCGTGGCCTATCACATTGGTTATTATTTTCCCCAGCTACCAGTATCAAATTTCAGTGAGTCAGGACGATCTTGGCACAACACGTTGGATATAGCATCGATGCCATCGACGCGCTGTGTCGACCTGCGCGTCGGCAATCTAGACTTCACTCATAAGGAGATCGCATTCTTGGGGGTATTTGGATTTTTTTTACCCTGACTGTTAGCCCCCAAAATATGAAATTTAATACCCTAGGAAGCAAATAAACCCATTCTTTCCCAATTTCTCTTAAGAACAATCCTTAGGATTTTTAAATTTCAAATCAAGAACTCAAGATTTTACCATTAAGTTATAGAAATTCATTAAAAAGGTTTGTAAAGTGTTCATCCAAGGGCCCCTTCAACCCTTGGAGTTCAAGAAACTTCTTTTAAAAACATGAATTGTGATTTCCATATTTTGTGTTTGAATGAAATCATGTTGATGTTGTGGTATGTGTTCCAAGTTGAAATCTTTATGTATTTCTTGATATTATGATAGCATGTAAGTTGAATTTGATTCTTTTGTATTGAAACCCTTGATTTATGAAGTCATGATGTATAAGCATTGTTGTTCATGCCCAATTATAAAGCTACGCCTACCATGTGTTTGGTAAAATGCTAAATTGAGACTATAGTGCTTTTATGATCCTTTGGTGGTCTAAACGATGAACTTATGCTATACCCACATGTTAACAATGTCTTCCATGTTAAAGCAATACCTTGTATGTGTTTGATGGAATTCTCATAAGATTGGTTTAATGAAATCATGATGTGTTAGTATGCATTCCTTTCATGTGCAAGTTCATGACTTTTAATTAATTGGTGAGATATCTCATAGATCGTATTATAAGTTTTTGACTATTGTCAAGTATTCAAGAATTATCATGTCTTATTATTTTCATCCTATTGAGTTCTGGGGGTATTTAATACATAAAAATTTAGCTGTATGCCTAGAGCCAGTGTCAGTTACAGAATAGTCTCAATCATGTCATGATCAGTAGTACTTTAGTTTAGTTACAAAACTTAGGAAAACTTAGTAAACTCAACTCAGTTCAGTTAATCAGTACAATCAGTAATAGATCATTCCAACCTAGTATGAACTTGGAAATCTGTTCAGTTTCTATTCAGTTGGAAGTTGGATTCAGCACCGAGTGAACTCGAGGATGGGGACTCACCTGCTAGCAAAGGGTGTGATCCTTAGATGCAGTTCTTGCATTCTAGAACTTTGTAGCTAATGTAGATTGAGACATCAAAACCTACTAGTTGAGTGTTTATGAGGTGGCTTAACCTGATAATTGAGGGTCCCACCGTTCTTATTTGAGAACCTACCAGATGAGGGTATCTCTTCAGTGTCTTTACCCGCGGCACAATATTGACACCCTTCAAACTGGGGTTATAGGTTAGACCCCAAATCTATTCAGAAAAGGAGTATTTTGGTTAGATGATTACCTCTCATAGTCTTAATCTCAGTCTTCAATAAAGAACTCAAATAGTTCTACAGATTTCAAGAGTATATTATATAGTGACTCATCTCAGTATGAAACTCAGCTAGTCCTATAAAAAATAGGACTGTCAAACATAGTCACTCAGTAAACAGTATATCAGCTATCAGTTATATCAGTTATCAGTAATCCAGGTTATTAATAAACTATGTATTCAAAATCCTTATGACTTCAGTTATAGTTATGTATTCATGCATGTATTCTCACGTAGTCATGTTCATGTTATTCAGTCAGTTATAGTTCATGCATATGAACCCTTTCATTCAGTCTTACCTCATATTGTGTACTAGTACATTCACACGTACTGACACATACTTTTCTGTGTACTATGGTGTTTTATACCATAGGTTCAGATGTAGGGCCCTATAGCTTTCTGAACAGTTCAGACATTCAGCCAGCAACAGTAGAATAGTAGTAATTCCTCATCATTTGAGGATATTTTTTTATTTCATTATCTCATCAGATCAAGCATTTCAGTAGATGGAGTTAGTTGGAGGATTTTCCCATGAACTCCTTATTCAGACAATTTAGTTTAGAGGCCTTTTGGCTAGATGTTCAGACAGTATTCAGTATTTCAGATTCTGATGTTTCATCAGAATTTATCCTTTTCTTTTGATTATATTAAAATTTTGAACCTTATGGCATTTCAGCCCATTATTACGTATTATACCATATTATTATTTAGTTATTACAGCAGGTACCAGTCATGGGTTAGCTTGTGGTCCTTCGGGATTATAAGCATTGTGTAGCATCTGAGGTACAGATTCGGGGCATTACAAACTTAGTATTAGAGCTTAAGGTTCACAGTGTCCTAGGAAGTCTAAAAGGCGTATCTAGTAGAGTCTTATGCATGGGTGTGTAGCAAGCTACACATATGGCCAGGAGGCTACAAGATGATTTAGGAGCAGTTTCTTTTTTTTCAGTATTCATATCATGTGAGTGAGCATGAGCACCAGATAGATTCTCTTTTAATACAAGTTTCTCTTCCATCTACCCAAAGAGGACTCAGGGAAGAGGAATGAGAGATCAACCAGTCCCTCAGCCTGAGCAGCCCAATCCTTTGGGTGAACATGTCTCCCATGCAGAGTTCAGAGTAGCATTCACCACTTTAGCTCTTTCAATTTTTGCTCAGAATAAACATCCAACTGTCGTTTCGGCCAACCCAGTGGCCAATACTTCAGTAACCAGGATTCGGGACTTCACCCGAATGAACCCTCCATCTTTCATAGGGTCTAAATCAGATGAGGACCCTCAGGAATTCCTTGATCAAGTGTAAAATATTACTAATATTATGAGGGTGACTGCTAGTGAGAGTGCTGAGCTAGCTGCATATCAGTTGTAGGATGTGGCTCATACTTGGTTCAAACAGTGGAAAGCAGAGAGAGCCATAGATGCAAGGCCCATTAAATAGGAAGAGTTTGCTAATGATTTTCTAGATAAATTCTATCCCCTAGAGCTGAGAGAAGCTAAGGTGTTAGAGTTTATTAACCTGAAGCATGGCAATATGACAGTGAAAGAGTATTCTCTCATGTTTACTCAATTAGCTAGATACGCTTCTCATGCGTTGGCAGATAGCAGATCCCAAATGAGTAAGTTTGTGTCTGGGGTGAATAATAGTGTGGTCAAAGAGTGCAAGACTGCAATGTTGATCAATGACATGGACTTGGCTAGGCTGATAATCCATGCTCAGGAGATAGAGGAGCAGAAGAATAAGAAGAGAGAGAGAAGCAAAACAAGAGAGCTAAAACAAGTAGTTTAAACTTTTCCCAACCTAAGTCATAGGATAAGAATCATTCTCATTTCTACCCAAAATCTCCAGTTCCAGCCTATCCTTAGCTATTGCTCTAGTACCAAAATATAGAGACAGCAATAAAGATAGGACAGCAGGCCCTAAACCTCAGGGTAGTGTCAGCAGTGCCCGAACTGATCCTCTTTGTCAGACTTATGGCAAGAACCATCAGGGTATTTGCAGAGCTGGTAGTGATGTCTATTTTAGATGTGGCAAGCTAGGCCACAGAGTCAGAGATTGTCCCCAATCAAGTTCTTAGGGTTAGTGAAACCATTTGGTCGCCTGAATCAGTAGGGTGGCTCATACAGTGCCACCAGTGGGAAACATCCAAATAGACTCTATGTTCTTCATTCCTAGCAATATTAGGAAAATTCTCCTGATATGGTCACTGGTACATTACAAATCTTTCATATAAATATTTATTCTTTTCTCGATCCAGGAGCTTCCTTGTCTTTTATTACTTCTTATATAGCAGTTAATTTTGGAGTCAGACTCGAAATTCTTGAAGAGCCTTTCTGAGTCTCTACCACAGTGGGTAAATCCATCATAGCCCAATGGGTATACGGGAACTGTCCGATTATGGTATCTCGGAAAATAACTTCAATAGACTTAGTCAAATTAGAGATGACTGATTTTGATGTCATTCTTTACATGGATTGTCTTTACTCTTGCTATGCCTCAGTTGACTATAGAAACAGAATTTTCTAGTTCCAGTTCCCAAATTGACCCATCCTAGAGTGGAGGGGTAGTACTTTAGCATTTAGCGGTCATCTTGTTTCTTACCTTTGAGCGAGAAAAATGATATCTAAGGGATGTTCCTATCACCTTGAGTGAGTCAAGGACTCTAGTTAAGAAAACCCGTCTCTTGAATTAGTATCAGTAGCATGTGAATTCCTAGATGTATTTCTCAAAGCTCTTCCTGGAATTCCTTCCAAAAGGGAAATTGATTTGGGAATTAATCTTCTCCCAGATACTCAGCCCAATCTATTCTGCCATACAAAATGGCACCTATAGAACTCAGATAATTAAAATAACAGTGGAAGAATCTCTTAGACAAGGGATTCATCAGACCCAGTATGTCCCCATAGGGTGCGCCAGTTTTAGTTATGTATAAGAAAGATGGTTCTCTCAGGATGTGCATTGACTACTACCAATTAAATAAAGTCACGATAAAAAACAAGTATCCCCTTCCCAGAATCAATGAATTGTTTGAACAACTTCAATGAGCAACTTACTTTTCTAAGATAGACCTCAGATAAGGCTATTATGAGCTCAGATTCAAAGAATGTGGCATCCCAAAGACAGCTTTCAAAACTCGGTATGGTCACTTCAAATTCTTAGTCATGTTGTTTGGTCTTACCAATGCCCTAGCAGCTTTCATGGACTTGATGAACCGTGTGTTCAAGCAGTACTTAGACATATTTATCATAGTTTTCATAGATGACATCTTGGTTTACTCCCATAGTGAACATGATCATGCAGACCATCTCAGAATAGTATTGCAGACTCTCAAAAATCATAAGTTATTTGCCAAATTTAGTAAGTGCAAATTTTGGCTAACGTCAGTAGCATTCCTTTGCCATATCATTTTCAGTGATGGCATTAGGGTGGATCCCCAAAAGACTGAAGTGATGAAAAACTGGCCCAGACCGATCTCTCAATCAGATATCAGGAGTTTCTTGGGTTTGGCTGGTTATTACCACAAGTTTGTTGAGGGATTTTCATTTTTTGCATCCCCCATGTCTATATTGACTCAGAATAAAGTCAAATTTCAGTGGTCAAATCCTTATGAGAAGAGTTTTCAGGAATTGAAGACTCGACTTACCTCATCCCCAGTCTTGGATTTACCAAATGGTTCAAATGTCTTTGTGGTGTACTGTGATACGTCCAGAGTAGGTTTGGGTTGTGTCCTCATGTAGCATGGTAAGGTCATAGCCTATGTCTCCAGACAACTTAAGCCCTATGAGAAGAACTATCCTACTCATGATCTTGAGTTAGCAGTTGTAGTTTTAGCCTTACAGATTTGGAGGCACTATTTGTATGGGATGCATGTTGATGTGTTCATTAACCATAAGAGTCTCCAGTATGTGTTCTCTCAGAAATATCTAAGCCTCTGTTATAGAAGGTGGTTAGATTTGTTGAAAGACTATGACATGAGTGTTCTTTATCATCCGGGCAAGGACAATGTAGTGGTTGATGCTCTCAGTAGGCTGTCTATGGGTAGTGTTGCTCATATTAAGGACAACAAGAATAAGTTAGTTCAGGTAGTTCATCAGCTTGACCGACTAGGTGTCCGCTTAGTCGATTTAGCAGAAGGTAGTGTGTAGGTTTAGAATAGTTCAGAATCATCTCTAGTTTTTAAAGTAAAGGAGAATCAAGATAAAGATCCCAGTATAGTCAAGTTAAAAGAATCTGTTAGAGATCAGAAGATTGAGGTTTTCTCCTAAGGGAGAAATGGTGTTCTGCGTTGTTAGGGTCATCTATGTGTGCTGGGTGTTAATGACTTGAGGCAAAGAATTCTTGTAGAAGCGCATGGTGTGCGTTACTCTATTCATCCAGGGGTCACTAAGATATACCACGATTTATGGGAGAGCTATTAGTGGAGTGGGATGATGAGAGACATTGCAAAATTTATGGCTAAGTACTCAACATATTACCAGGTTAAGACTGAGCATCAGAAGCCAAGTGGGTCCATGCAGGAGTTCAGTATCCCTACTTGGAAGTGGGAAGTAGTGAACATCGACTTTATGATGATTTTCCCTCATACTCATCATCAGCATGATTCAGTTTAGGTCATCGTAGATACGGTGACCAAATTAGCTCACTTTCTTCCAGACCATACCTCATATTTAGTCAAAGATTATGCCAAACTCTATATTAGAGAGTTGGTCAGATTACATGGTGTTCCATTGTCTATTATCTCAGAAAGAGGTACCTAGTTCATTTCTTATTTTTGGAAGGCATTCCAAAAGGGTCTTGGCACCCGAGTTTACCTCAGTATGAATTTTCAACCCCAATCAAACGGTTA
Organism: Capsicum annuum; assembly: GCF_002878395.1. NCBI lineage: Eukaryota > Viridiplantae > Streptophyta > Magnoliopsida > Solanales > Solanaceae > Capsicum > Capsicum annuum. The sequence goes on from NC_061114.1 coordinate 193,047,419, forward strand.
AGAAGAAAGGACCATTCAGACTTTGGAAGATATTCTGGAGAGTGTCTGATAGATTTTAAAGGTAGTTGGGATGATCAATTTCCTTTGATTTAGTTTTCATAAGACAATAACTATTATTCAAGCATTCAGATGGCTCTGTTTAAAGATCTCTATGGTAAGAGATGCGGATCTCTAATCGCTTGGTTCGAGTTGGGTGAGGCCATATTTTTAGGGCTTGACCTAGTATTCGATACCTTAGAGAAAGTTCAGCTAATCAGAGAGAGGATCAAAACAGCTCAGAGACGATAGAAATCGTACACAAATATGTGCAGAAAGGATCTTGATTTCAAGATTGGCGATTATGTGTATTTGAAAATCTCTCCCATGAAGGGAGTGAAGAGGTTTAGTAAGAAGGGAAAACTCATTCCCTGATATGTCAGTCCCTTTAAAATTCTCAGTCACTTTGGCAAAGTAGCTTACGAGCTCAAATTACCTTTAGATTTATCTTCAGTCCATCCAGTGTTCCATGTCTCCTTGCTAAAGAAGTGCATAGGTGACCAAATAGTTGTAATCCCTATAGATGGCATAGATGTTTAGAACAACCTCTCTTGCGAAGAGATTCCAGTCAAAATCCTTGACTATCAGACTCGTGGATCGAGGAACAAAGAAGTCCCTCTAGTTAAAGTTCTTTATCGGAATTAGTCCATTGAGGGAGCTACTTAGGAAGAAGAATTAGACATGTGAACCAAGTTTCCTCACCTCTTCTCCGCTGATCCAGACTCAGCCCAAGGTAATGGCTTTCCTTAAGCTTATTCAGTTTCATGCTCAAATTTCCATTTCAAACTTAGTGTCATTTACCTTTGCATATTCCATTATATGTTCATGAATCAGATCAGTCATATATTTATGCATCAGATATGCATGATAAGTATAAGAAACTCAGCTTATCAGTACTCCCAATCATGTATTCATGAACCAGCTCAGTTATGTTCTCATGCATCAGCTATGCATGTTCAGTGTGATAATTCAGTATATCAGTAATATGAGTCCTATAGTCATGTCCCAGATGTTCATGTCCAGAAAGTAGATTTAGCCTACTAGTACTCTTATTTTAGTCAGTCTCATTTGAGGATGAATGTTCCTAAGGGGGAGATATTGTAACACCCCAAAAAATTCCTAGCTTAATTCAGTCCTTTAAGCTTGTTAAGGGGTCCCAAACCTAGAAAATTCTGGCTAAGTATTCATACTTAGTTTATTTTAGGCCTTCAAAAGTTGACAATCTCATTTTGCGACCTTAAAGTCTATTAAATGTCTATATTTTAGTTAATTCATGATCAGGATGGTCAGTAGGTGTTTCCGAACAAGTTTTGTATTTTTTGGACTTCGTTTGAAGCTCTTTTATTATCCCAAAATAGTGTACCAACGCAATATTGGCACGCCGCATGGCCTATCGCATTGGTTAATAATTTTCGTAGCTACCAGCATCAAATTCTAGTGAGTCAATGTGATCTTGTTGCGATGTATTGTATATCACATAGGTGCCATCGACTCATCGCGTCGACCTGTGCATCGGCAATCCAATCTTCACTTATTAAAAGAACATCTTCTTAGGAGTATTTGGGTCTTTCCCCCCTGACTCTCAGCCTCCAAAATACAAAATTTAATACCCTAGGAAGCAAAAAAACCCATTCTTTCTCAATTTCTCTCAAGAACAAGCCTTAGGGTTTTTTATTTTCAAATCAAGAACTCAAGATTCTACCATTAAGTTCTAGAAATTCTTTAATAAGGTATGTAAAGTGTTCATCCAAGGGTCCCTTCCACCCTTGGAGTTCAAGAAACTTCTTTTAAAAACATGAATAGTGATTTCCATGTTGTGGGTTTGAATGAAATCATGTTGATGTTGTGGTATGTGTTCCAAGTTAAAATCTTTATGTATTTCTTGATATTATGATAGCATGTAAGTTGAATTTTGATTCTCTTATATTGAAACCCTTGAATTATGAAGTCATGATAAATTACCATTATTGTTTATGCCCAAGTATAAAGATATGCCTACCATGTGTTTGATAAAATGCTAAATTGAGACTATGGTGCTTTTGTGTTCCTTTGATGGTCTAAACAATGAACTTATACTATACCCACATATTCATAATGTCTTCCATGTTAAGGATATACCTTGTATGTGTTTGATGGAATGCTCATGAGATTGTTTAATGAAATGATGATGTGTTAGTATGCATTCACATTCATGTGCAAGCTCATGACTTTCAAGTGATAGATGAAATGTCTCATAGATCGTATTGTGAGTTGTTGAATAGTGTCAAGTATTCAAGAATTGTCATGTCTTACTATTTTCATGCTATCGAGTCCTGGGGTTATTTAATACTCAACAATTTAGCTATGTGCCTAGAGCCAGTGTCAGTTACAGAACAAACTCAACCATGTCATGATCAGTTGTACTCTAGTTCAGTTACAAAACTCAGGAAAACTTATTAAACTCATCTCAGTTCAGTTACAAAACTCAGGGAAACTTATTAAACTCATCTCAGTTCAGTTAATCAGTAATAGATCAGTCCATCCTAGTATGAACTAGGAAATCAGTTTAGTGTCTATTAAGTTGGGAGTAGGATTCAGCACCGAGTGAACCCCAGGATGGGGACTCACCTGCCAACAGAGGGTGTGATCCTTAGAAACAGTCCTTGCATTCTAGAACTACGTAGCCTTGAAACATCAAAACCTACTAGTTGAGGGTTGATGAGGTCGTTTAACCTGACAGTTAAGGGTACTACCATTCTCATTTGAGAACCCGCCAGTTGAGGGTATCTCTTCAGTGTCTTTACCCATGGCACGGTACTGACACCCTTCCAATTGGGGTTACAAGTTGGACCATAAATCTATTTTGAAAAGGGGCATGTCGATTAGATGATTACCTCTCACATTCTCATTCTTAGACTTCAGTAAAGAACTCAAATAGTTCTACAGATTTCAGGACTGTCAGATATAGTCACTCAGCTGTGTACAAAACTCAGCTAGTTCCAATAGAAATAGGGCTATCAGACACAATCACTCAGTTAACAGTATATTAGTTATCAGTTATATCAGTTATCAGTAATCTATGTTATCATTAAAATTAGTATTCAGAATCCTTATGACTTCAGTTATATTTATGTATTCATGCATGTATTATCACGTAGTCATGTTCATGTTATTCAGTCAGTTATAGTTCATGCATATGAACCCTTGCACTCAGCCTTACCTCACTTTGTGTACAAGTATATTCACACATACTGACGTATACTTTTGATTGTGCTATGGTATTTTATACAATAGGTTAAGACGTACGGGCGCTAGAGCATTCTTAGCGGTTCAAACATTCAGTGAGTAGCAATAGACTTATAGTGAGTCCTCATCATTCGAGGATATTCTTTTATTTCATTATCTCATTAGATTCAGCATTTCAGTAGATAGAGTTAGTTAGGGGATTGTCCCATGTAATCCTTATTCAGACAATTTAGTTTTGAGGCTTTTTAGGATAGATGTTCAGACAATATTAATTATTTTAGATTCTGATGTTTTATTAGACTTAAATCATTTTCTTTTAATCATATTACAGTTTTGAACTTATGACATTTTAGCCTATTATTCTACATTATATCGTATTATTATTCAGTTATCGAAGCAGGTATCAGTCATGGGTTAGCTTATGGTCCTTCGAGATTATGAGCACCGTGTAGCATCTGGGGTACAAACTCAGGGCATTACATAACTCCACTTTCAGACAGATCAGTTAGAGGCTTTTAAGACTAGACAAATTCAGACATTATTTAGTTTTTAAATGCTATTTTAGCACTATACTTATCAGTATTCAGATTATGAACCTTATGGTGTTTCAGCCTATTTTCTACATTATTTTAGTATTATTATTCAATGCTCACAGTAGGTACCAATCATGGGTTAGCTTGTGGTTCTTTATGGTCGTAAGCACCGTATGGCTTTCTGGGTGCAGACTCAAGACGTTACAAACTTGGTATCAGAGCCTAAGGTTCAATAGAATCCTAGGGAGTCTAAAATCCACGTCTAGTAGAGTCTTGTATAAGTGTGTGTAGCTCCCCATACTTATGGACAAGAGGCTACGAGATGTTTTAGGAAAAGTTTCCATTCTTTCAGTATTTAAGTCATGTGAGTGAGCATGAACTCAAGTTAAACTCTAAGTCTAATTCATTTATTCCTTTCATTTACAGAACATACCTCCCAAAAAGATCAATGGAAGAAGGACCAGAAATCAGTCAGCACCTCAGCCCGTTCAGGCAGATCCCCTGGATAAGCATATCTCCCATGCAAAATTTAGAGTTGAGTTCACCACCCTAGCCCATTCGGTAGCATCTTAGAATGAATAACCAGCTGCTGTTCAGGATAACTCAGTGGCTAATAATGCTGCATCAAATATTTGGGACTTCACCCGAATGAATCCTTCCTTATTTGTAGGATTTAAGTCTGAAGAGGATCTACAGGAGTTCCTCGATCAGGTTTAGAAAGTTACAGATATTATGGGAGTGACTTCCAGTGAGAGTGCTGAGTTAGCTGCTTACCATCTACAAAATATTGCTCATACATAGTTTAAGCAGTGGAAGGTAGACAGGGGTACAGATCCAGAGCCTATAGAATGGGAAGAGATTGCTACTACTTTTCAAGATAGATTCTTTCTATTAGATCTAAGAGAAGTCAAGGTGTTAGAGTTCATCAATCTCGGGCAAGGTAACATGAGGGTGAAGGAGTATTCCCTCAAGATTACTCAATTATCCAAAAATGCTCCCCATGTAGTAGCATACAGTAGGTCCAGAATAAGTAAGTACATGTCTGGGGTATCAGAAAGTGTGGTTAAGGAGTACAGAACTGCGATGTTGATTAAGGAGACAAATATATCTAGGCTTATAGTCCATGCTTAGCAGATAGAAGAGGCTAAGAATAAAAAGACGGAGGGAAAACAAGAGAGCTAGAATAGGTAGCTTCACTTTCAATCAGCCAAAGTTAGAGGGCAGTAACCGTTCCCCGTTTTTGCCTAAAATATTTAGTTCTATCTCCATCCTCATCCAGTACTCCAGTACCTATGTTCAAAAATGGTAACAAAGATAGGGCGCCAGGCTCTAAATCTCAGGGTAGTGTTAGCAGTGCTCAAATAAATCCTCTTTGTCAAAAATATGGCAAAAACCATCAGGGTGTCTGCAGAGCTAGCAGTGATGTATGTTTTGGGTGTGGCAAGACAAGCCATAAATTTAGAAATTGTCCTTTGTCAGGTTCTTAGGGCCAGTATAACCGTTCCTCAGTTGAGTTCGGTCACCCAAATCAGCAGGGTGCCACCTCTAATGCCACCAGTAGGCAATGCCCAAACAAGCTTTATGCGTTTCAGTCTAGACAAGATTAGGAAAGTTCTCCTGATGTTGTCACTGGTACATTATAGATCTTTCATTTGTATTTTTATGTGTCATTAGATCCAGGAGCTTCTCTATCTTTTGTAACTCCTTACATAGCAGTCGACTTTAAGGTCAAACTAGAGATCTTAATAGAGCCTTTTTTAGTATCCACCCTAGTGGGTTAGTCTATTATAGCCCGACAGGTATATAGAAACTTTTCGATCATGATATCTTAGAAAGTCACTTTAGCAGACTTAATAGAGTTAGAGATGATGGATTTCGACATCATTCTCAGCATGGATTGGATCCATTCATGCTATGCCTCAGTTGACTGTAGAAACATAGTTTTTTATTTTTAGTTTCCAAATGAACCAATCCTCGAATGAAGGGGTAGTACCACAACGCTTAAGGGTCTGTTGATTTTATACCTTAGAGCAAGAAAAATGATATCCAAAAGTCATGTCTATCATTTTATGTGAGTCAAAGACTCTAGTTCAAAGACTCCTAGTCTTGAGTCAGTTCCAGTAGTAAATGAATTCTCAAATGTGTTTCCCGAAGATCTTCCTGGAGTTCCTCCCAAACGGAAAATTGACTTCATAATAGACTTTCTTCCAGATACTAAGCCTATATCTATTCTGCCATACAGAATAGCTCCAGTTGAACTCAGAGATTTGAAATAATAGTTAAAGGACCTTTTAGACAAAGGGTTCATCAAACCCAGCGTTTCCCCATGGGGCGCACCAGTCTTATTTATGCATAAGAAAGTTCGTTCTCTTAGAATATGTATAGAATATCGCCAGTTGAACAAAGTAATAGTCAAGAATAAATATCCACTTCCTAGAATCGATGACTTGTTTGACCAACTTTAGGGTGCCAGTTAATTTACTAATATAGACCTCAAATCAGGCTATCATCAGCTCAAAGACAAAGAATGTGACATTTCAAAAATAGCTTTCCAAACTCGGTATGGTCACTTCGAGTTTCTATTCATTTTCTTTGGTCTCACAAATACCCCAACAGAATTCATGGACTTAATTAATTAGGTGTTTAAGAAGTATCTGGACATGTTTCATATAGTCTTCATTAATGAAATTCTTGTTTATTCCCGTAGTGATAATGATCACGTAGATCACCTCAGAATCGTACTTTAGACTCTTAGAGCCCATCAGTGGTTCTCCAAATTTAGTAAGTGTGAATTTTGGCTAAGGTCAGTAGCATTCCTTGGTTATATCATTTCCAGTGATGACATTTGAGTTGATCCTCAAAAGGTTGAGGCAGTAAGAAACTGGCGTAGACTGATTTCTCTTTCAGATATCAGGAGTTTATTGGGCTTAGCTGGTAATTACCATTGTTTTGTTGAAGTTTTTTCATCTATTACATCCCCTATATCCAGATTGACTCAGAAGAAAGTCAAGTTTTAGTGGACAGATTCCTGTGAGAAGAGTTTTTAGGAGTTAAAGACTCGACTCACCTTAGCCTCAATTTTGACTTTACCAGATGGTTCAGATGGATTTGTTGTGTACTGTGATGCATCTAGAGTAGGTTTGTGTTTTGTCCTAATATAGATAGGTAAGGTTTTTGTATATGCCTCTAGATAGCTTAAGCCCCATGACAAGAATTACCCTACCCATGATCTTGTGCTAGCAGTTGTTATGTTTGCCTTAAAGATTTGGAGGCATTATTTGTATGGAGTGCATGTTGATATGTTCACAGATCACAAACTCTTATAGTACGTGTTCTCTCAGAAAAATTTCAATTTGTGTCAAAGAAGATGATTAGAGTTGTCAAAATATTATGACATAAGCTTTCTATATCATTTAGGTAAGGCCATTGTAGTGGCCGATGCTCTCAGTAGGTTGTCTATAGGTAGTGTTGCTCATGCTTTGAGTGGTAATAAGAAGTTAGATGAGGAAGTTCATCAGCTTTCCTGACTAGGTGTCCTCTTAGTCGATTCAGCAGAGGGTAGTGTGTAGGTACAAAATAGTTCGGAGTCATCTTTAGTTTCCAAAGTAAAGGAAAAGCATGAAAGAGATCCCAATCTAGTTAAGTTAAAAGAGTCAGTCAGAGATCAGAAGTAGAGGTTTTCCCTCAATGGGAAGATGGTGTCTTACATTTCTAGGGTCGAATATGTGAGCCAGGTGTAGCTGACTTGAGGCAATGAATTCTTACAGAAGCGCACAATGCATATTACTTGATTCATCCAGGGGCCACTATGATGTACGGCGATTTGTGAGAGATCTATTGGTGGAGTGGAATGAAGAGAGACATTTCAGAGTTTGTAGCTAAGTGCTCTACATGTCAGTAGGTTAAGATTAAGCACCACAAGCCTAGTGGGTCCATGTAGGAGTACAGTATTCCCTCATGGAAATGGGAAGAAGTGAACATAGACTTTGTGATGGGTTTGCCTTGTACTCATAGTCAGCATGATTCAATTTAGGTTATTATAGATAGGATGACCAAATCTACTTATTTCTTGCCAGTTCATACTTTTTATTCAGCCGAGGACTATGCCAAACTCTATATCAGAGAGTTAGTCAGGTTACACGGAGTCCCAATTCCATCATCTCAGATAGGGGTACCCAATTTACCTCTCACTTCTGGAAATCATTCCCAAATGGTCATGGTACCCAAGTGCACCTCAGTACATCCTTCCAGCCTCAGATAAATGGTTAAGCAAAAAGGACCTTTCATACTCTAGAAGATATGTTAAGAGCCTGCGTTGTTGATTTTAAAGGTACTTGGGATTACCACTTTCGTTTGACTGAATTTGCATATAATAACAGCTATCATTCCAGTATTCAGATGGCTCGTTTGAGGCTCTTTATGGTAGGATATGTATATCTCCAATTGGTTGGTTCGAGGTGGGTGAGGCCACAGTAATAGAGCGTAACTTAGTGTTTGATGCCTTAGAGAAGGTATAGTTGATCAGAGAAAGGCTTAGGGACGACCAGGGCTGATAGAAATCGTATATAGATATGAGAAGTAAAGGATCTTGAGTTTGACATTAGTGATTTTATATATACAAGGATTTCTCCCATGAAGGGTGTAAAAAGGATCAGCAAGAAAGGGAAGCTCAGTCCCCTATATGTCGGTCCTTATAGAATTCTCAGTAGTTTTGAAAAGGTAGCTTACGATCTTGAGTTGCCTTCCGATCTAGCTTTAGTGCACCCAGTATTCCACATCTCCCTACTAAGGAAATATATTGGATACCTAGTAGTCATAGTCCTCTTAGAGGGAGTATATATTTAGAATGATCTCTCTTTCGAAGAGGTTCCGTTCCAAATCCTTGATTATCAGATTCGCAGACCGAGGAACAAAGAAGTTTTTTAGTCAAAGTTCTTTGGCAGAATCAATCCGTTGAGGGAGTTACTTGGGAAGCAGAAGCAGCTATGCGGACCAAGTATCCTCACCTCTTCTTTTCAAACTTAGATTCATCTTAAGTTAATAGTCTTCATTAGACTTACTCAGTTCCATGTTCAGTTACAATTACAAACTTGGTATTCATTACCGATGTATATTATCTTTATGAAAGTCATACATTCATGAATCAGCTCAGTCATATACTCAGGCATCAGATATGTATGTTCAGTATGAAAACTCAGCTTATCAGTAGTTTTAGTCATGCACTCATACATTAGATATGCATGCTCAGTATATAAACTCAGTTCATTAGTATTTCTCAGCTAAATCAGTCTCATTTGAGGACGAATGTTCCTAAGGGGGAGATATTGTAATACCCCATATTTCCCTGGCTTAGTTTAGCTCTCAGTATATGAGTATTCCTATATAAAACTTTTAAAAAATACTTCAAACTTTTTAGTTTAGAGCTTACCAGTGCATAGGAATTTGGTCAGCTTTCAATGATATAAAAATAACCTAAATCGGATACCCGTGTGAAGATTTATAGCATATTTTGTAAAATAGTGGGCCAAATGGCACATCATCACGTCGCGGAGACCAGTCAAATGGAAATTGTCAATTTCCAATAAGACAACGCGATAAGCCTGCATCTTAGAGCAACGCCAGTTCCCAATTGGCATTTTCTAGTGAAGCTCCACGATAACTGTGCGTTGCGCCAATGCCTAATTTCAGAATTGTCAAATTCCAGTGAGGCTTGGCGATGGTGCCGTATTTCTCCATGAGCTAATTTCCCAGTCATTCCATTTTTTACAATTCCAGCAAAATTCCAGTGGTTGATCGCGATTCCACCGTATCGCGGTGAAGCCCATAATTGTGATTTTCAGTGACAAATTTTAATAACTGTCCAGGGGTAATTTGATATGTTTCCATGGCCCTAATCAGTCCTAAACACAAAATTAATCCCTAAAGGAGCACTAATTGCTCATTATTTCATTATTCACTCACTTTCTCTTAAGATTAAAATATTCTCTCTCAAAAAGGACAAAACCCTAGTTTTCAAGAATCAAGAACAAAGATCAAGAAATCCTCCAAGGACCTTCAAGAATTAATCTTCTCAGGTATGTTAGTTATTCATCCTGGGTTTCCTTTCACCCATGGAGTCCAACAACTCTATTTTAAAGCACAAGGTTTCAGATTCACGATTTTCATGCTTGAATTATATTGAATTCATGTTCATGATATTATTTGGGATTTAATTCCATGATTAATTACAAGTCTCATAAAAAACAGATTATTTGTGGATTGAATTATGTGATCTTAATGTTGAACTCTTGAATTACAAGTTGAATGCTTATTTCTACATAAAATAAGCATGCTCCCAAAGTGTTTGATAAAATGCTCAAGTGCATTGGATAGTGAATTCATGACATGTTATTATGTGATTCTATTCATGTACAAGTTCATTTATATTAAGTGTTTGACAAAATGTCTATATGAATGCATTGTTAACAAGCAATTACTATTATTCTTTCAAGATTATGTATGCTTTACTTTTAATGCTACCGAGTCCTGGGGGTATTCAATACCCAAAAATCTAGTTGTTGACCTAAAGCTACAGTAGTTATAGAATAGTCTTAGAACTGTCACTAATAGTAGTACTCATTCAGTTATAGAACTCAGCGAAATGCAGTATCAATTTAGTATAACAAATAATGTCTTTAGATGGGAGTAGGATTCAGCACCGAGTGAACCCAAGGATGGGGGCTCACCTACCAGTAGAGGGTGTGACCCTTAGTAGTAGTCCTTTTATTCCAGAACTGCGTAGCCAGTATAAGTGGAGACATCAAACTACCAGTTAAGGTTTGATGAGATGTTTCTACCTGTCAGTTGAGAGTACCACCATTCTTGTTCAGGGCACCTACCCGATAAGGGTAACTCTACAGCTTATCTTTACCCATGGTACATACTGAGACCCTTCCAGCTGGGGTTACAGGTTGGACCCTAAATCTATTTAAAAAGGGGTATGCCGATTTGATAATTACCTCTTACATTGTTAGTTTTAGTCTTAGTATAGAACTCAATTTAGTTCTACAGAATCATGATTTAGATACAATCACTCAGTTATCAATAATCTCAGATATCAGTTGCTGAGTTATCAAACCTCAGTACTCAGCTTCAGTAAAAGCTTAGATACAGTATACATGTATATATGCAGTATTGCATACTCAATATTTACAGTAGTTTTAGATATCCGTGTACTCTTATTCAGTTTCTACATATTATTTAGTCAGTTATTATTCATGCATATGAAACCTTGCATTTAGCATTACCTTATCCAGCATACCAGTACATTCCACATACTGACACATACTCTTTCTTTGTGCTATGATGTCTTAAATCATAGGTTTCAGACACTCAGGTTCCTGACCGCACATAGAAAGATTCAGATGGCAGTAGTAGATTCAGCAGTGAGTTCTCATCTATCGAGGACATTTTTTTATTTTAGTGCTTCAGTATTTCAATAGTTAGAGTTAGTTGGGGGCTTGTTAGAGGATTTTCAGATAGTTCCCATCAACTCCACTTTCAGATAGTTCTGTTAGAGGCTTTTCAGACTAAACTAGTTCAGATAGTATTCATATGTTATTTCAGTACTATATTTATCAGTATGAAGATTATGAACCTTATGGTGTTTTAGAATTTTTTCATATTATTTCAGTATTATTATTCAGTTCTCACAGCAGGTACCATTCAACGGTTAGCTTGTGGTCCTTCATGGTCTTAAGCACTGTATGGCATCTGGGGTGCAGACTCGAGGCATTATAGGGATACTTTTAATGGCTCCAATACTGGTCAGGATCATCTTAATGACCTTACTATCCTTTAAGAATTTGGGGCATCTTCTATGGCTGACATTGGTGAGTTGAAAACTCTTTTCTTGTGATGTGTATGGTTACATGGTCTGGGGTACCCTCTCTCTTATGTGACCCAATTTGTGGTTATGTATTTTGGTTTTGGTCTAGAGTGTGTTTTAAACTCTTTTTTACTACCATCCCAGAAGGTAACTCTATGTTTTCCAAAGGGTTAATAGGGGATGTGTGGTATTTAGTTATAGTAAAGGGGTTTTAGTGGATTTGTTTGACTCATATATGGTGGATTTCAATGTTATTCTAGGTATGGAGTAGTTACACTTATGCTATGCATCATTAGACTATCAAACCCGTAAGTTTATCTTTTGGCTCCTTGGTGAATCAGTTATGGGATAGGAGGATGATTCCCTGGCTATTAAGAAAAAGGTTATATCATACCTTAAAGCTTGGAGATTGGTCTCTAAAGAGGTGTCTCTATTATTTAGTGCCAGTTAAAAGGTTCTAACTAAGAAGGTCCTTCCTTGTAGTAAGTTTTGATGGTGAATGAGTCTCCTCAATGTATTCATGATGACCCTTATGGTGTCCTTCTAACAGGGATATTAGGTTGTAGATTGGTCTTATTTCAAAAATTTGTCCAAATTTCTATTCCGTCATTATAAAATAGTTCTGATTGAGTAAAAGGGGCTTAAGGGGCTATTAAACACTTTAGAAAAAGCTTCACCTATTCTAGCTATTCTCCGTGGAGTTTTTCCTTTCTTTTATGAATAAGGAGGATGGTCTTCCCTAGAAATGCATAGGTTATTGGTGGGTGAATAAGGAATTTGGAGTGTCCTCCTTGTGGGGTGGACCACATATGTATAGTCTATATGGGGTTCCTTGTTAGAAAGTGTCTAGTGGTTGATAGACGCTAAGTGTAAATATTAGATATTTGATATTGATGAAGGAAGTGTGTTAGCTCAGGAATAGCAATATGGAAATTATAAAGGTAAATTGGTAGGTTGGATGAGGTGTGCGAAAGGGGTGAGGTTAATGGCTTTTGGAAAATACAATAGTAGGAAAGTTGTGACATTTAGGTTAGGAGGTTAAGGTTGAACCAATGGATTAGGGGTTAAGTCATTGGATGGGTTAGAGCATGAAGTTTGTGTGGCTACGATGGGCTCTAGGTGGCATTTGGATGAATGAGGTTCTAGGTATAGGAGAATCAAGTGTCCCTAGTGATCATCCTTGGTGGTACCCTTTAGAGCAAAGTATTATGCTTATAGGTGTAATAAGAGAAATTTTGAGGGTTAATCTTAAATTTTCTTTTAGCAGTGGATTATAAAGGAAGGTCGGAATGCATATTCTAGCAATTTTTTCTATCTCGATTAAGATAGTACTATTAGTGTTGTATGCATTCTAAGAGCACTTATGCTTAAGGTTTGCATTCTAGATTCGCCTTGTTTCGTGGATATGAATCTTGACTTATGTTACGTTACTCATAATATTTGCAGTTGTGAGTCTTTTAGTGTCCAATCCTAAGGACACCTACTATGGTGTGTTATGTTGGTATGGTTCTTCATTTATGACCTAGGTGGTTGTTATAAATTACTTTGTGCCTATGATGCCGTGTCTTGTTTTGGAGGTCTCTCTTTGAGAGACATGAGTAATTCTTACACTTTAGTGCCCTAATGATCCTTTTTATGTTAGGGTGGTAGTGCTTTAGAGGTGTAGTGATGTTTTGAAATAAAGGAGAAGTAGAAGTCTCTAAGTCGGGGAACTTCTAGGATGACTTCTAAAGCTAAGGTTTTAGAGGGTAAGGTAAGGTTGTCATCATGAGGGATGGTTAGGGAGAAATAAGCGGTGAGAATCTTTATGGTAAAATGATAGAGGTTGCTAAACATTTAGAAGGATAGATCATATCGTGGGTATAGAAAAGGTAGGCTTGAATATTGTGGTTGGCATATATACCCATCATTATATTGAGTACTTAATAATCTTGGTAAGGCATGATGGTTAGCTATAGTGATGGAAGCGGAGTAGTGTTTTAGGTAGATGTAAGGGATAGAGCTCTATGGCCTAAGTTAACTCCTTCTTTCTTTGAATAGGCTTGAATGTGGGAGTAGTGTATGGTTAGACTTTGGCTTTCATAGTGATGTGTCCCTAAGGAATTGTAAGTTGGATTGGACTTACCCTCTAGCATGAGTTCTATCCTTTTGATATTCTATGTGTTTGTGTTGAGGTAAGGTATGGGTGGTCCTTCGTCTATTGTTTTCTTTGGGTGGAATTGGTATCTATGACTCTTTGTTCTTCAAGGAGGACCCGGTAAGGATCTTGGGTTGGCAAGTTTGCCAATTGTGAACAAGAAGGTATGGCTGCAGTAAAGGTTTTGTGGTAGATCCAAAATTCTGAGAAAGCCATTTGGGATGCAAAAAAGGACATGGAGTGCAAGTATCCACGTTGGTTCTTCATTTTGGTAACTAGTGTATAAGGTATGTGTTCTTTATCACAACTGGGTTAAAGGATGGGTGGATTTCCTTGTGTCATTATTTTCTAACTTAGTTAAAGGTTGGAATAGAGGTATTGGGGTATAAATCGTGCTTAGGGTAGGTGGTGATCATCCCATCTTGAATTATGTCCTTGTCTTCTATTTTGGTTGAAGGAAAGTTTGATGGGTATTAATGTGTTAACTCATGATTGTTCTTTTCTTTACCCATCATTCGAGGACGAATGATCCTAAGTGGGGGAGAATGAAACACCCTAAACTTGGACTCTTAGAAAATTTCCTAAGTTTGAGACTCTGGGAAAGGTACTACTCATGGGTACTAGTCATAGCCAAGGATATAGGTTGGGGTACCTCTTCTCGTATGTTGTTCAATAAGTTTTGGTTGGGCTCTGTCCAAGATATGAGCATGAATCATACGAGTCGTATAATAGGGTAAGAGTGGTATCTTGCAAATCATATGATAACCTAAGGTTAGTCTAGTGGACTCAATTCTATCTAAGATATGGTTTAGGGTACCATTCGTACCTTTGGGTACGATTTTGGCATGGTTGTCATATGATGACCAGTGTGGAAGTCCATGGTGAGGTATAGGGTACGAGTTTGGGTACCACTCATACCCTAGGGTATAGTTTAGATGGGTGAGTCATACCCTCCTAGGAGTTGGTTTTCAGCTTTTAAGCTGACGGCTTTTTGGACATTTCCCACCCCAAACCCTTATGTCCCCACATTATATAACTTATTGTAGCCTCTCATAAACCTCATTGGAAGATCAAAACACTTCAAAACACACTCTCAAATTCATTCTTGAAGATTGGAGGCTAGGGTTTCTACAAGTATTCTTCAAAGGGCTTAAGAGTTAAGTTCCCTTCCGTGAATCTTCTTGTATAAGGCATGTACTCCTCCCTCATTGTTAGTTCCAACTAAATGCATATTTTAATTTGTTTTAAACATTGATTATGCATCATAAATGGTGGTTTAAAAATCTAATGTTGAGGATTTTGATGCATATTATTGAGTGTTGTTTACTCTTGACTTAAATAATAATTTGACATACTTTTGGTGATGGTATGTATATACGGGTGCTTGCTTCTGGTGATTTAATTCGTGGGTTACCCTAATCTTAGTGGGTTTTACCTTGGTTTTGGTCTTGTAAAAGTTGTGCCTACAAGGTGTTTGTGAAAATGTCTAAAGGAAATTACTAGTCATATGTCAATGGTGTTTTGAACTAAGGAAATGGCTTAATGAGTATGAATAGTTTGCAAATTGTTTTGTAACTACCTTGTTGGCCATGAAATGGTTTAAACAGAAACCTTGGTGTTTTAGTTGATTAAAATGGGTTGGAGTCCCTAAACCTTTAGGTAAATAAGTGTCCTTTTTAATTGATTAAAATGGGTTTGAGTCCCTAGACCTTTAAGTAAATGAGTGTCCTTGTTAGACGATGGGATTGAGCTCCAAAAATTATTTGAATAGTTGATTGATAAAGGTAATGGCATGTGTATACTTGCAAGTAATATTGGTATAATGATACTAATAAAGTGCCTTTTTTAAGAAATTGACTAAAGGGTTTATTATGTGTGAATGGTTTTAATTTAGGCTTTAAAGCAGGATGTATAGCCAAGCCGTGGAAGGCATAGGTGTCAAGGGGCCCAAAGGTGAAAACTCATGATTGTCGGTGTAAGGTTTGGTCGTAGTGATTGTGTCTATGATGTCACACTTGTATTCTTAAAGATGTACTAGTCATCTCATATTATCTCTGGCTCATGTGACAGATACGCATCGGGTCCCTTTCAGCAGGTGGTGCTGGCCCCAATAGCCCATAGGTGAATTTTGAATGGCAAGGCTACAAACCCCAGGTTAGTAATTACAACATTCACACTAAATCCGATTCCCTTTCCCAACATAGATTATATGTGTATATATATATATATATATGGAAATATGTGCATATGGTTGTTTGATTTGTTTTAAAGGTTGGCATTATTTTATCCATATTCTGAGTACATGCTAGCATTCACCTGCTAATCCATCTTTGGGTGGCTGTATCCCCAAATGATGCAGGAACTAGCCATACTACTCCCCCTGCTCATTGATCAAATTCGGGAACAGTCGGTGTTAGATTAAAGAGGTAAGCTTTCATAGTTCGAAAGGAATCCATTTCATGTCATGGATTATTTTACATATTAGTGTTTTCTCGTAGACTTTGGTTTTTAGCTCTGGTCAGGTACATGTCCTGACTAGATACTCTTTGGTTTTGTTTATAGGCTTTGGATGGTCAACTGTGGACTTGGGAATGGAGTAGTTACAATTTATATATTATGTACATTGGATTATGGGTTGTGGTTTGGTAGGTTGGTTAATGGATGGATTGACTTAGTTGGGTTGGTCTAGTAAGTAGACTTGTCCCTAAGTTATTATATCTTCTAATTGTCTATCTTATTATATATTTGGAATTCATCCAACTCGGGGTATATTTTGATTGTTTGGATTGGGTTTTGCGGGTGGTCTCCGATCCTAATTGGACTTGAGGTGCCCATTATGAGAAGGCCCCGGTTTGGGTCGTGCCTATAGAGATCCTTCTTGAGTTAAACATGTGACATATGTGTTGTAGTTTTTGTTATATTCCATATTTCCATATTAATTCCTAGAATTTGCCTGATGTATTTGCAAAGCAAAAGATAGAATGTTAAGTTTAGGAGAGAATATAGCCATTTTTTGATAGCTAAGTTTTATACCTTCTTTTTCTACCCATAATGCTTGGCCTTAGTTAGCCCCATTGAGCTTTTAGCCTATCCTTAAGTAGCCTCAGATGTATCGTAATCCTTTTCTTTCAATTAACCATAGTATTATCCATAGATCCAAAGTGCTTTAACTGAAGAATTCAAGTTGGTAAGGAGTGAAAAGTGAAGAAGAAGGAAAAAGTGAAAGTGAAGCCCCAAAATAATAGATATTGGTGTGTTGACAAAGTTTATTTGTTATTGGTAGGGAGTAATGTAATGAAAATAAAAATTGATCAAAAGAAATGAATCATATGTTGATGGCAAATACTCCCTAATAAAGATGTGTAATCCATCTTAAAGAGATGGGGAAAACAATAAAGAGGTCTGAAGATAGAAGTGATGAAGAATAGGTTGATTGGAGATGTGTTTAATGTAAAGTAGTGTCTTAAAGTGCTTAAGGAATATAGCCACTATTACTGACTAGAATAGTTCCTGCCCAACCCTTTCGCCTACATTACAATCCTTAAAGTCCTATTTGATCTTGAGCTTTGATATTCTGGTATTAGTGGAGTACTACACTGAAGGCAATCTTATTGTTCATCTTATGTGACATGTGAATTCCTTATGAGATGAGGAAAATTTGATTCTTACACCAATTTTTGTGATAAATTTCAAGTTTGTGAGTGAGTATGGGTGACTCTCTAATGGTGAGGATGCATGTCTAATGATGCATAGGTGACTTTTATGATCTCTTTGTTGTGTAATTTGCATGAGTTTTTCAACTTGGTATAGTCAATTCTTGAGGCTAGAAAGTCTTGAAGTAGTACTCATGTGTTTTCAATTGCAATATGACATGCCTAATGTAAAAGTTGCTATTCATGTAGTCATTGTAGTTCAACATCTATACGCATTTAGCTTAGTTTTAAGGATAACTTGGTGTGCTTAATGCAATATAAAGTGTTTTCTGTGCATTTTTGTTCTACGTTTCGTTTATAGAGTATTTAAGGTGCGTTCGAAACAACTCAAGAGTCAAAATGATCAAATAGAATTTAGACAAGAAAACTAGTTAGGCTAGTCTAAGCTAAGCTTGTTCTAGTCTACTTTGATGATATTTAATGTGTTGCATGGACTAATGTTTATTATGATTTGTTGTAGGAGACCATTGGAGTATCTATGAAAGCTAAATGAAGCTTATACACAAGACATAAGGAGTGGAGAAATAAGGAACAAGCAGACAAGAAGCATAGGACAAAGATTGGACGAGATCTCACCTTGTGGAGAGGTCTATACACCGTACCCCCTAGGGAAAGGGTATACTGGTTTGGTCATTCAATGGCTATGTGTCGCACCCCTCTTAGACATGCTATAGGTCAAGCGACACAACTTTTGCCCCACCCCCACCCCTCAAAATATTAAAACTTGGTTTTTCACTTGGTTTAGATTGAAGGTAAAGTGGTCAATACTTATATTTCATATGTGGTAGCTTATGGATGACATAAAGGGATATATAAAGGGTACATGGCCATATTTACAAAATAACTTTGGGAACAACACATGTTGGAGAAAGAAAAAGACATCAAGGGCTATACGTTAGGATTTTCTTCCTTCAACTTCTAATTTTCTTGTAGTTTTACTTATGAATTCATTAATTCTTTGTATAACTATGAGCGGCTACACACCCACTTTATAGAGTTGGGCCTACGAACATGATTGCTTAGCAGACATTCAAGTTGGTTAAAGTTAATTATCATATTTGGTTGTTCTTATGTTCTTGTAGTCACTATTTTATTGATTTACGACCTTAAGAGTACATCTATATTTCTTTTGTGAGCTCAGAAGGATTAACATTAGATTGGAACGTGGAACATAAGAAATGGATTTTGTGTTTTCGTGAATTAAATATAAGATTCAACGTTCCGATTGGAATATACCTAATTTTCCCAGTTTGGCTCAAACATGGGATGAAATATAAATGTATTTTAATTAGTTCCCACATCCCCGCTCAATTATGTAGCTGTGAGACTAATTTAAATAGATGATTATAGGATTGGAAGACCATAATCATGATATTAACTTTGTGAATCAACAACCAAAATAGATAACTTAATCAACGAGATTGTATAGATTTGCTTGATTGTTCAAAATGCCTTGACCCTAAAACTGTCCGAATTATTGTTTACAACACTTTAATTTTTGTTATTGTTCATTGTTACTTTTTACATAATAAAACTTAAATTCTTTTTGGTTATAAATTGCACTCATTTAACTTCACTAGTAATATTTAAAATGGATTGTTTGCTAAACACCAAGTCTCAATGGGATCGATATTTGACTACCAAGGGTCATTTTACTACTTGCATGACTATATACATTTGTGTGTGTGGTTAAATGTAACACTATACAACCCTGTTTACATAAAGAAACCAACTTTAGGAAATATCATATAATCTCGATCATGTAAGACCCTTAAAAATGACAATCATTTTATTTTTGACCATCTTGTGTTCGTAATGTCGATTTTTACTTAAATTATGTTTAGGAATGTTAAAAGAGTGTTTGGGGAAAGTTTTAGAATTTTTGGAAGGGGTTCGGGGTCATTTTGAGACTCTGAGGTAGTGAGGGTACACGATATCACTAAGCCACAGAGGTTAACTTTTGCGATATCGGTGTGGTATGGAGGATAAACTCCACAATAAGGTTGTGCCACGCCAAGGTGTAAATTTTATCTAATTTTGTTTTTTTCCACTTAGGGTGAAGGGATTTTGGTCTTTTCACCCTTTCCACGACTTATAAACATTAAAGTGACTCTTTTCCTTCAGTTTTAAAAGATCAAACTCTACTTTATTCATCTTTTTCTCTCCACTCAAGAAAGCTCAAGAATTTCATAGAAAATTCATCATTTGGGGTCCAAACATTAAATTGACTACAATTTCTTGTGTGTCTTAGGCATGTTTCTCTACCCTAATCTTTAATTACCTATCCCATATTTTAAATTGACTATTCATGCTTTAAATAGATATTTTGAGGACTAAATTGGTACATTATTTAAATAGTTGGAATAGGGGGCATGGGTTCCCCAAATTGGATGAATCTTGACTTGGAATTGCATGAACCACATTATGAATTTGATTTTAATTATGAAAAATTGCATGGTTTAACTTGCTTTTGAACTCAATGCATTGCATTAATGGATAAATAGATATAAAATAGATTTGGATGGACTTGGTGGCCATGGTTTGGATTTTAATGGAACTTGGGAGTCCAATTTAGTTGTGTGAATTAGTTTGGCATGTTTAATTTAGCTTGCAAGCATATTGGTAAGATGATACCAAGTGGTAAATTCTTTAATGAATAACTCCTAGTTTGGTGGTTGGAATTATGTGCAAAGTGATTTTAATTTGGGCTTAAAAGGCATTGTGTAGCTTACTGTGAAGGTGTAAGTCTTGGAGGGACAAACACTAGAAACCATGTTTGTTGGTGTTGGGGGTTTATATGATTTTGTGCATGAAACACACTTAATATTTATATTTAGGATGACTATTGCCCATGGTGGCTATAGGTTTCCCTTGGTTTTTCTCTAGTTCATGCTGCTGACACACACTTGAGCCTTTTAGTAGGGGAAGCTGAGCCCATATAGCCCATAGGTGCCTTTAGGATGGAGTGAGTTGCATAGTCCAAGTTAATGATTTTAAAACTCTCATGTCTATGACCTTTACCCTATCTCGACATTCTATATATTTGTATATATGAATGTGTGCTTGTGGTTTTAATTAATTTTGGATATGGCATTATTTTATCGCTTTTCCTAAGTTATATGTCAATGCTTATCCCACTGACCATCCAAGGAAGCTATATTTTTAATGATGTAGGGTCCAAAGATATTTTTGTTACCCCTGTATAGTGTTAGGTAGATTAACACGTTAGTTGAGTTGTTGTGAAATGGTGAGCCTCTATCATTCGAAAATCTTTACCATTTTATTATTTTTTTCATATTTTGGAGACTTTTAGTATCTCATTTTGGATTTTCTTAGTCATGGTCGGGGGCATATCCTGACCTATTTGGTATTCTGGTTTTAGAGGCTATTATGGATAGATGTGGGTTGGTTATTATTTTGACTTTTAGTTTCATTTGAGTTATCTATACATCTCCTTATTACTGTTGATTGGCTTCCACAATATGGTTATTTTTGTGCTCATAAGGTTAGGTGATAGGATGGTCTCCGTTCCATGGTGGGCTTAAGATACCAATCACGACCAGGCCCTGGTCCGAGTCGTGACAAGCTTGGTATTAGAGCATAATTTAGAATAGTTGTGTGACCACAAAGTTTTGTTAAGTAGAGTCCTTTTTATGGATGTGTAGAATGCCACACTTATAAAGAGAAAGCTACGAGGAATTTAAGAATGTTTCCCTTTCTTGTGTTCTATTTTCAGTCTATAAAAACTAGTGTTATGAAACTTCTCAAACTTCTGGTTTCCTTGTATTTCAAATCATGCCTCTCTAAAGATCTAGCGTTCATAGAAACTCTGCTGGGAAATCTGTCCTACCCAAGGATAATCTGGAGGGGATTCACCCTGTGTATGAAATGCAGACCCGGTCTAGGATCCCTAATCTTGATTGTGCCTCCCCACATAGAGTTCCACCTATCCCCATTATTCCTCCTCAGGCTTTTTAGTGTAGTGATGCTTACGATAATCTACCTTAGAGGTGACATCTCTAATGCGGAGTTTTATGGGTCTATTCATTTGCTTACTCAATTGGTCATATCTCAGTCTCATCAATCAGATCGTGTTGGTTCTGTTGCTTATTCATTTGAGGCCACTCAGGTTAGCCAGTTCATAAGGTTGAATCCCCCAACCTTTACAGGATCTAAGGTTGAGGAGGATTCGTAAGGGTTCATTGATGAGATGGAGAAGATTTTCAAGGATATAGAAAGTGTGAAGTTCGTTGCTTACCATTTAAATATCTAGCTTACCAGTGGTATGAAGAGTGTGAACTTATATGAGGTGATGATGCTGAGAAGGTTGTGTAGGATGACTTTTTAGGGGCCTTTCTTGATCATTTCTTTTCTCAGGAGTTGAGCGAAGCTATGGCCGAGGAGTTTGTGAATCTAAAGAAAGAAAAGTTGAGTGTGAAAAAGTATGCATTGAAATTTTGGCACTTGTCTCGTTATGCTTCTGAATTGGTGTCTACTATGAGATCCACGATGAGGAAGTTTGTTTCTGGGTTGTCCCGCTACTTGATATTGGAGTGTAAGACTACTTTCCAAACTCTATGTGGTTATTATGAGTTTTTGGTTATGTAATTTATATTGAGTAATGCTCCGGCTGCTTTTTTGGATCTTATGAATCAGGTGTTCAAGAAGTTTCTAGATTTGTTTGTTATAGTATTTATTGATGACATCTTGGTATACTCTAAGAGAGAGGAGGATTATGCCAATCACCTTTGAATTATGTGCAGACTCTTAAGGATCAGAAGTTATATGTTAAATTATCTAGGTGTGAGTTTTGGCTGAATGTTGTGACTTTTCTTGGGCATTCTATGTCTAGTGAGGAGATCAAGGTGGATCCATAGAAGGTTGAGGTAGTTAAAAGGTGTCCTAGTACCACGAATCCAACCTACATTACGAGCTTCTTGGGTTTGGCTTGGTATTATAGGAGGTTTATGGAAAAATTTTTGTCTTTTTCTACTCCACTGACGAAGTTGACTCAAAATAAGGCTAATTTCTTATGAACAGACTCATTACAGGTCTTCTGTGGTCTCGCTATCAGTATGGTACAATTTGGGTTATTGTGGATAGAATGACTAAGTTCACTCATTTCTTGCCTGTGAGGACTAACTACTCAGGAGAGAATAATGCTAAGTTGTTCTTTCATGAGATTTTAAAGTTGTATGGTGTGCTAGTGTCCATTATTTTAGATCGAGGTACACAGATTTCTTCTCACTTCTAGTATTCATTTTAGAAAAGGTTAGGGTACTCAGGTGAACCTTAGCATCGCTTTCCACCCTCAAATAGATAGACAAGTGGAATGAACAATCCTAACTTTGGATGATATGCTAACGGCCTGTGTAGTTGATTTTAAAGGTAGTTGGGTTGATCATTTGCCTCTTATTGAGTTTGCATACAATAATAGTTATCACTCAAGCATTCAGATATCATTTTTTGAGGATCTTTATGGAAGGGGGTGTAGGTCTTCTATTGGTGGTTTGAGGTGGATGAGACTACGTTGTTTGGTCCGTACTTGGTTCACCAAGCCCTGGAGAAGGTAAAAGTGATTAAACAAAGACTTAAGACTGCTCAAAGCAGCCAAATGTCTTATGCAGATTTCAGGAAAAGAGAATTGGAGTTTGAGGTTAGTGATTAACTACTTTTGAAAGCATCTCCTGTGAAAGGTGTCATGAGGTTTGGCAAGAAGGGAAAGCTCATTCCCTGTTATGTTGGACTATATCAGATTATAAGAAGAGTTGGGAATATAGTGTATGAGTTGGATTTTTCTACATGCTTGGGCTCTACTTATCACGTGTTTCATGTGTCCATGCTGAAAAAGAGTGTAAGTAATCCTTCTTTGTTAGTGCTTGTTGAGGATGTTAGGTTTATGGATTCGCTATCTTATGAGGAAGTCCCAGTTGAAATATTTGGTAGGTAAGTGCATAGGTTGAGGACCAAGGATGTATCTTTAGTAAAGGTGCTTTGAAACAATCAAAAGGTAGAAGAGTCTACATGGAAAGTTGAGGAAGATACAAAGGCCACGTATTCATTCTTGTTCCCCGTGTTGGATGAAAGTGCGTAAGGTACAAGTCTCATTTCCCTCTTATTGAAATTTGAGTTTGTTATTTGAGACTGATCTATTCTAGTTACTCTCGTGCTAAAGCTATCCTAACTCATCATTCGATGACGAATGATCCTAAGGAGGGGATAATCTAAGACCCTTAAAAGTTACGATCATTTTATTTTTGACCCTCTAGTGTTTGAAATGTCGATTTTAGACTTGAATTGTGTTTAAGGGTGCTAAAAGGGTGCTTGGAGAGAGTTTTATAATTTTTAGAGGGGATTTGGGGTCATTTTGGGACCCCAAAGCAGTGAGGGTCTGTGATATCACCGTTCCATAGAGGTTATCCTCCGCGATATCGGCATGTTACGGAGGATAACCTCCGCGATAAGGCCGTGCCATGCCAAGATTTAAATTTTGTCTAGTTTTGTTTTTTCCACTTGGGGTGAGGGTTTTTTTTGTTTTTCCACCCTTTCAATGACTTTAAATATGAAAGTGACCCTTTTCTTTCAGTTTTAAAAGATCAAACTCTACTTTATTCATCTTTAACTCTCCACCCAAGAAAGCTCAAGGATTTCATAGAGAATTCATCATCTATGGTCGTAACTTAAAATTGACTTCAACTTCTTAGATGTTTTAGTCATGTTTCTCTTCCATAAACTTTAATTTTACATTGTGGCATGAATTGAATAAACTTTTATATGATTTAAGTTGTGGGTTTTGAAATTGGGTTGAGGGTTTTTCATTGCTACTGATTTAATTACCTGTCCCATGTTTTAATTGATTATTCATTCTTTAAATTGATATTTTTAAGACTGAATTGGTACATTGTTTAAATGGTTGGAATGGGGACATGAATTTTCCCAAATTGGATGAATTTTGGCTTGGAATTTCATAAACCTCAACCCACATTGTGAATTTGATTTTAATTATAGAAAAATGCTTAGTTTAACTTGCGTTTGAACTCAATGCATTGCATTAACGGATAAATGAATATAAAAATGGATTTGGATGGCCTTGGTGGCTATGATTTGGATTTTAGTGGAACTTGGGTGTCTAATTTGGTTGTGTGAATTGGTTTGGCATATTTGATTTAGCTTGGAAGCATATTGGTATGACGATACCAAGTGGTAAATGTTTTAATAAATAAATCCTAGGTTAATGATTGGAGTTATATGCAAAGTGATTTTAAATTGGGCTTAAATGGGGTTGTGTAGCTCATCTTGAAGGTGTAAGTCCTGGAGAGATGAACACTGGAAACCATATTTGCCAGTGTTGAGGATCTATATGACCGTATGCTCTAGACACACTTGATATATCTATTTGGGATGGCTAGTGCCCATGGTGGCTTTAGTTTTCAGTCAGTTTTTCTTCGGTTCGTGCGGCTAACACTCACTGGGGCCTTTCAGTAGGGGGAGATGAACCCATATAGCCCAAGGGTGCCTTTAGGATGAAGTGAGCTACACAGTCCAGTTTAATAATTTTAAAACTCTCATATTAATAACCTTAACCCTATCCCGACATACTATATATATGCATATATGAATGTGTGTGTGTGGTTTTTACTGATTTTAGACATGGCATTATTTTATTTCTTTTTCTAAGTTACATACCAGTGTTTATCCCACTAATCGTTCTAGGACGCTATATCATTTGATGATGTACGGTTTGAAGACACTTTTGTTACCCATGTGCAACGTTAGGTGGATTAGCATGTCTGTTGAGTTGATGTGAAGTTTTGAGCTCCATCATCTGTAAAGCTTTACCATTTCATTGGGTCTCTTTTAATATTTTAGAGTCTGTTAGTATCTCATTTTGGATTCTTTTGGTTATGGTCGGGGGCATGTCCCGACCTATTTGGTATTCTGGTTTTAGAGGCTATTGTGGACAGATGTAGGTTGGTTATTGTTTTGACTCTTAGTTTCATTTGAATTATCTATACATCTCCTTGCTACTATTGATTGGGTTCTGAATTATGGTTAATTTTGTACTTATGATGTCAGGCGATGGGGATGGTCTCCAGTTCATGGTGATCTTGAGATACCCGTTATGGTCAGGCCCTGGTTCGGTTCGTGACAGGTCCACTCAAGGAACCAATACAATCAGTAAAGACATAATCCTTGATTCACTCATGTAACCATCACACTCACCTATATCTTGTACATACATGCTAAGGGTCTTGTGGTCGCCTACTAGTCATAACCTGTAGGAGACGAGCTCTTGTGCATGTGCCAAATCAAACATCTAATGTCTTCCAATCATATCATAATCGATTTCATGAAGACATCCAAATATTGGTACATCCCACAATAATGAACATAAAACCCTTGAAGATGTCCAATTATCAATACATCATAAAGTATTGATGGATATCACAATAATTACAACCGCAGTGATGACAGAGGCAAAACTTGTAACAACTAACAAGCTCTTTATATAATTTGCATTTGATTAATATTTAGGATATCAAACAGTCATTTTATTTTCTTGAACATGCATTGTATATAAAAATATGACGGAATATTTATCATGCACGCATAAAACAGGTTGCGTTAAAATACATTAAACCATAACCTACCTTAATTCAAGCCTAAAATGCACTACCGAACCTAAGCTTTCCCTTTTCTTGCAACCCCACTTGATTGTAGTCGAAAAGTAGGAATATAAAACATAATCAATCAAGTGACTTATAACATCGAGAATTGTAACCTAATCCGAAACCCCAAGTCCAAATTTCTTATCATCCCACCCACTCTAGTATTTTTCTACTATAAATTGACCTTAATCCTACCAATTCATGGTTACAGTAGTGAACTATTGACATGTAAGAGTAATAATAACCTTCAACTAAAATCCAAAGATTTTACACCCAATTTACCCCCTTTGCACCAGAAAATTTAGCTAGGTCAAGCCAAACACTCCCCAAATTCGTAAACTAATAATACTAAGGTTAAGAAGCTGAAAAACTAGTTAATAGAGATGAATTACATACCTTTATGAAAGAACTTAGTGGAAAACTGCTGAAAATTGTCCATAAGGTCTTAAGCTTCTCTCAAAAATGAGTTTAGAATAATAGACCATGTTGGAGAATTTTCTATATTAACAATGATTTACCTTGCTATAGCAGAAGTCACTCGCTATAGAAGGATTGACTTTCGCTGTAGCAAAAATTTCTCTGCTATAGAGATTGCTTTATAGAAACCTCCCACTTGCTATAGTGGGGGCTGAGGCAGAAACTAGGAATCTCATCTAGTTTTACCTTTTCATAACACTCCCTCAAATTATGACATCTCGGACTAACCCCATTACATCAAGTTTGTTGTTGGAATTTCTACTTATCCAAATTTACATTCAAAATATCCTACGGACTTTTTAACGTCTTAGCTAATAGACAAACATGTTAAACTTTATTACATCTGTCCAATCCATTTCTGAATTGAACTATTGAATCTTAAGAAATCTGTAGGTTTTATTTCTAACATAATTTATGTTTAGAATTATCACGACCCAAAAACTCCAGGGTCATCATGGCAATTGTCGCGGCAAACCTTGACGAGTAACCCTATCACACAAACTAATACAAAAGGAAAAATAATAGCAATAAACCAAGTAAGTTTTCTAGAATCAAGACGAACCACATAGTAAAGCGAAAAGACATAATCAACAATACCATAATCTCAAAAACTAGTATCACAGTGTAACAACATCACTAGTACAACTCGAGATCAAATAGATAAGATATCCCAAACTGGAATACTCTGTCTCTAAATATAAATAAAGTCATAGTCTAAATAAAGAAAGGTAGTAGTCAACTCTGAAAGCAAGAATCCCACCGCTACCTCGAATAGCTCCAAAGGTAGCCCAAATAAACCACCGTGAAACGCACTTGAACCAGGATCTGCACCAAAATAGCGCTAGGGTGAGTACGATCTACTTGTACTCAGTAGGTATCATAGGCTGACTGAGTAAAGTAGAAAATAAAGCCTAAAAAATCCACACCAAGGGCACGTCACTTGCAATCAGAAAAGGTCCCACAATGGTAGCCCACAACGTTTTCACTAACAGTTCTATAAAAGTCACATACATGGAATACAAGTTATACTACTATCACACATACAAGTACAAAGGAAGAATCACACATAGACAAGTATGCATTAAGAGAGAAATTCAACACAAATATAGGTATAATGTGAATATAAATGCAATGAAGATGATGATGATAATGATAATGATGATGATGATGACCGAGGTTGTCGTACAATCTCTACATACACCTACAGAGCTAAAGCTTCTCGACGTAGGATCCATGGGGGTTTGCCAACCTGTATACAATCTATATCCATATCTCCTTTCCGACATATTTTTTGATAGAGGATTTTAAAGATGTCACATTTTCTATCAAAAAAATCCAGTGTTTCCAGTATTTCCATGGTGTTACCAATGTTTCATGAATGTATATGATATGAGGATGTAATGCTCAAAACCAACTAGATTGAGTACTTCTATGTCCAATCAATATACCAACCAAGTGAGCCAATAATCTACTTCATGTTTCCAACAATCCATGAATTTCAACATAAACTATCTGCCAATCGAATATAATATATAAAAATAAACCATTAATACCATAATAGGCTATTTCATCAATCAAGCCACAACTAATTTCATGTACACAAGGCCAACAATATCATATAGGACCACACACAGTCACACATAGCTAATAGTATACCAAGACCATCAAATACCATCATTATATAGGCCCCCATGGGCACAACATGATAATAAATCCATTTTCATGAATAGTTCCCACACCCGTAACATGATTTTGTATCGATATTCACTAATTATCTCAGTCTAAACAAAGTTAAGTCATAACCTACCTAAAATGATGAAAACGGGTCTATAAGCCTTCATTCCAAAGTCTTACTCCTATCGAATGAACTCAAAATCAACTAAAACATGGAAATATAGAATCTATGCATCAAAACAAAGCCAATGATATCCATATTACCTATTTTTAAATCGAGGTCAAAACGGACCCCCAAAATAAATTTTTAAAAAGAAGGGCCAAATTATAATTTTATCTTTGAAATATGTTCCCCGTAATTTTAGGAATCTACAGCCGAAAATCCAAGAAGAAATAAGTTAAAAATAATATCCAAATTGAAGAAAATCATGTTTAAGCTTTACCGTACAAATCACCAAAAAAGTCTTTTTAAAATCATGAATTTGATGTTGTTTTGAAGATGAAATTGAGAGAAAACTGATAATTATAAGATTAAAAATGATTTAAATTGGGGTTTGAATAGAAGAAATACAAGTTTTAGGCCTTCCAGACCAAAATCTCTATTTTCCCACTTTTATCCACGTTAAAACAAAAATTAGATGTTAAAATTAGAGTAAAATAGTTGAAATAGGTGCTTAGAAGCTTACCCAAGCTTAGAAATGGAAGAAATTTCTCAAAAATATGAAACCCTAAGATCCAAGTCTCAAAATGGGAAAAAGGCAAAACATGGGTATATATAGGGTCCAAGTCTCTGTGGACCCCTTAGGATTCATTTGGAATCCCATAAATGCAAACAAAATATGCTACCCTATCAAATTCGATGCTCCAAACTCAATGGCGGTATCAGATATTTGAAAAAAATATTGTTTTCACAAACTTGACCCCCAAAATCTAATTTCACAACTTTCCGAATTAAGGATCAAAATAAGATTTAAAAGCCATAAAACCACCCCAACCATGTTACTAGCCTAAAATTGATGTTTTGGATCTGCTAGTGCAGTCTGTTTTGCCATCTGATGCACAACTCAATAAATATTGAATGAAGTTAACTATAAGGCTTTCAAAGCCACCAAAAACCACAATTTTACATAATTTATGCCAAAATGCATTAGAAATTATGTTAATCATTTCCATACCCTAGAAATAGCACAAAGCAACCATAAGAAGGGGTAAAATGGTCAAATTACATAGAAATGAATATTTTACAAAATCACCAATAAAATAAGTTGTTACATCATCCACTATTAAAAATCTCGTTAGTCCTCAAACTAAAAACAAGAGAAATACATGAACCACCAAAGAGATGAGGGTAGGAACCACGCATATTAGACTCGACCTCCTAAGTAGCCTCATAAATAGTCGGTTCTTCAACTAGACCTTAACCACTAGAATAACTCTAGAACACAGTTGCCTAACATCTCTAGTCAGGATAGAGATAGGCTCCTCGAAAAAAGATAATCTTTCATCTAACTGAATCGACTCCCAACGAATGATGTGAGACTCATCCAGAATGTAAAGGCAAGCATGATAATATAAAAAAACTAAACGAACAACAGATAAATCAGAGGGAAAGGCCAACTCATAAGCCAGATCACCAACAGTCTAGAGAATCTCAAATGGGCCAATATACTTGGGGCTAAGCTTGCCCCTCTTCCTGAACCTCATCATATACTTCATGGGAGAAACTCAAAGGAAAACTCAATCACCAACTACAAATCTCAAGGTATGAAGTCTACAGTATGCATAACACTTTTGCCTACTCTAAGTTGCTCGAAGCCTATCCTGAATTATCCAAACTCTATCCAAGGAATCACGACGTAAGTCTATACCTCAAGGTCTAATATAAGAAACCTCAAACCAACTAACAGGAGAGCGATATTGCCAACCATAAAAATCCTCAAAAGGAGTCATATCAATTCTAGATGATAGTTATTACTATACGCAAACTCCACCGAGGATAAACGTTGCTCCCACTAACCACCGAAACCCATCACACAAGCACAGAACATATATTCCAAAACCTAAAGAGTGCACTCTGACTGACCATTATTCTGGAGGAGGAAAGATGTACTAAGATCAATTTGAGTACCCAACTCATCCAAAAAAGTCTTTCAAAAGTGAGATATGAACACTGAACCTCGATCTGAGATGATAAACATCGGTACACCATGAAGACACATAATCTCATGAATATAGATACAGGACAACCTCTCAGCACTGAAAGAAACTTGAAGCAAAATGAAATAAGAAAATTTGGTCAATCAATCCACGATGACCCATACACTATCATAACCATGCAAAGACAAGGCAATCCAGTCATGAAGTTCACAGTGATCCATTCCCATTCCACTCAAGAATAGGTAACCACTAAAGCAAACCACCTAGACTCAAATGCTCGGTCTTTACCTGATGGCAACGTAGGCAACGAGCTGCAAAATCTGTTATATCTCTCCTCATACCACCCCCACCAGTAATGTTGCCTCAAATCACAATGCATCTTATACTTTGTTTGGATGGTTGTTTGTCATGGTTTCATAATATATGGTACTGTATGGTATGGTATAGTAAAGTACAGTATAGTACAATACAATGTTCGGATAGGCTGTATTGTTCACTATTATTTAATGATAGTTTTATTGTTTGGTTTGATAATATGGTACTGTATTGTAAATGGTAAGTTTACTAAAATGCCCTTAATTATTATAAATATTAAATTTATCAATAATTATTAATAAAATAATTTTCATCTTTTTAATTTATCATAATTATGTCATATAGATATATTAAGTTTTTAAGTTCATGTAAATTCTAACAAAGTCAATAAAATAGTAGATCAAATAAATATAACCAGATTTATTTTTTACAGTAACAAATTTCATTTCTTTTTGATGTTTTGAGACGTGACACCGACACAAGTATAAAATTTGTATGCATTTTTTGTGTATGCTACGGGTTTGTTCGGTATGGAATCCGAAATAAAACTATTTTTCAAGAAAATAAATTGTTTCTTACTTATTTTCTTGTGTTCATAACCGAAGTAGAATTTATTTTTAAAAAAATATTTGTATATATTTAACACAAAATAATAAAAATGTATATGATAAAGGATGGTGGAGTTAAAAAAATTAATTTTTTTAAAAGAAATATTTGTGGGTGGGGGTAGTGGAGTAGGGGGTCCGGATAGGGGTAAGAAAAAAGTTCTAAAAAAATATGTCTTTTTTGTGTGTGTACGCGGAGAGGGGGGGGGACTAGTAGGAGGGTGGGGGTGGTGTAAGGATTAAAAAATAAATTTTAAAAATAAAAAAGAAATTGGTGAGGGGGGAGGGGCTAGTAGATGAGGAGGTGGTTTGGGGATGAGGGTCAAAGAAGAAAAAGTTTTTGAAATATTTTTTTATAAAAAGGGTGGGGGTGGGGTCAGGTCGAACGGGGAAGGCTGGTGGAGTTGGGGGTCGGAGTAGTAGGTGGAATTAAATAATATAAGGTGAAATAAGAACAAGTTTTTGAAATATTTTTTTAAGAAAATGGGTGGGGTCGAACGGGGGAGGCTGGTGGGGTTGGGGGTCGGAGTAGGACGTGGAGTTAAATAATATAAGGTGAAGGATAAAATAAGATTATATAACATTAAGTAAGAAGGGGTATAATTGGAAAAAAAATAAGCAAACCATGGGATACCATCAAATTGATGGTTACATAAAATGGGGGGTTTTCATGGTTATCAAATCATGAAATTAAACCATACCATACCATACATTTTAAGAAACAATAAAAACAAACATGGATTATCTTAAAAACTATACCATACCACACCATGGAAAACAACCATCCAAACAAAGGGTTAGGCACGCCTAGATGAATGGAATGCCTGGAATAATGCGCCTCCTCCAAAATCAACCTAATCCAATCACCTACTCTCAGTGCATAAACTCGGCCTCAAATCCTCAAAACACCATCTAAATCAAGTGAGGCTTCCTTAGCCTCACCACTTAACACCTTATCTCGAATCAACCTCAATCCCACATTATTAAATGAGCTCGAATTTGTTCCACCAAATAAGACCTAGCCTCTATGAATGCTAAAACACACCTAAGCATTGAAATATCAAGCCTAACCATCTAGTTAGCTAAAGACTGAACCTCTAAGGTTAATAACCTCTCCTGAGTCAAAAGATGCGCCAAGCTACCCATGCTAGTTGATTTTTGGCTCAAGGCATCCATAACCATATTAGCCATGCCGGGATGATAGAGAATAGTCAAGTCATAATCCTTAAGAGACTCAAGACAATTAAGATGTCTCATATTAAGATCTCATTGGGTGAAGAAATACATAAGGCTACGATGATCCAAGAAAATCTCACAATAGACTCTATACAAGTAGTACCTCCAGAACTTCAAAGCAAAAACAACCATACACAATTCCAAATCATGGGTAAGGTGATTCTTCTTATGGGGCTTTAATTAATGAGAAGCATACACAATCACCTTACCCTCCTGCATCTAAACAACACCCAACCAAATAACTAAAGTATTATAAAAGATGGTAAAACCCACAACTTCCTTGGGCAAGGTCAAGATAGGAGCTGACGACAACAAATCCTTAAGATTTTAAAAGCTCGCCTCACAAGCATCAGACCACTGAAAGGAAATCTTATTCTGAGTCAACTTGGTCAATGGGACTGTAATAAATGAAAAACCCTTAACAAAATGCCTATAGTAACCTGATAAGCCAACAAAACTCTAAATCTCAGTGGGTGTGGTAAGACTAGCCCATTTACGAACCGCTGCAATATTGGTTGGACGAACAATAATACCTTTCTTAGTCACCACATGACCCTAGAAAAAGACTGAATCCAACAAAAACTCATACTTGGTGAACTTATCATACTACTTCTCATCCCACAATCTCTGAAGCACAATCCGCAGATGCTCCTCATGATCGGCCTCACTCTTAGAATAAACCAAGATATCATCTATAAAAACAATAAAAAAGGAGTCAAAATATAGTTGAAATGCCCGGTTTATTAACTCTATGAATGCGGTTGGGGCATTGGTCAACCCAAAGGACATGACCAAGAACTCATAATGATCGTATTGAGTCAGAAAATTTGTCTTTGGAAAATTCAAAGCTCTAATCCTTAACTGGTAATACCCATATCTCAAGTCAATCTTTGAAAACACCAAAGCATCCTAAAGTTTGTTGAATGAATTATCAATACAAGGAAGAGGATACTTATTCTTGATAGTCACTTTGTTCAATCATTGATAATATATACATATTCGCACAAACCCATCTATTTTTTCACAAACAAGACAAGCTCACCCCAAGGTGATACACTAGGTCAGATAAATCCCTTATCCAATAACTCTTACAACTGATCCTTTAATTCCTTCAGCTTGGTTGGGGCCATCTTATAAGGAAGAATAGAGATGGGCTCAGTGCCCGGTTCAACATCAATGGCAAAATCACTATCACGATCCGAAGGCATACCAGGCAAATCTGTAGGGACATCCATGAATTTACAAACAACACGACTAAGATCCAAAAAAGGAGGTGAGGCAACACTAGTATCATGAATATGAGCTAAATAGGACAAACATCCCCTCTCAATTAAGCAACGAGCAAGAACATAGGATATAATCCTCTTGGGACCCAAATAAAGTATACCATTCCAAGATATTCTTGTCATATCTGGCGGAGCTAAAGTCACGGTCTTAGTATAACAATCTAGGATTGCATGGTAAGGCACCAACAAATCCATACCCAAAATGATGTCGAAATCAACTATATCGAGGACAAGCAAATCTACCCAAGTCTCACACCCAACAAAAGTCATAACACAAGATCGGTACACCCGCTCCACCACTAAAAAATCTTCTACAGGGGTAGATACACAAATAGGCATATCAAGAGGCTCACTAATAGAATCAAAGCCCAAAGAAAAATATGCAGACATATTCAAGAAAGTTGATCTTGGATCAAATAACACAAATATAGATCTAAAACAAATGGGGATGATATGTATGATAATGACATTGGAAGTCTCTGCCTCTGGTGTGGTGGGTATAGCATAGCACTATCCACGGCCACTAACTGCTTGAGTAGCCCCACGACCACCACATCGGGAACCACTATCTCTACCTTACAAACCTCTTGAAGAACCTCTACTTATCACAGCTAAAATAGAAGTAGGTCTAAATACACAATAGGTATACTCTTTTGCCAAATGTCCAGTATCATCACAAACATAGAAAACTCTATAACCCGACTCAACAGAAGAAGGTACAACTAACTAGAATGGCCAACCTGAACTATTGTACTAGAGGACCTACTACCTGAGCTCTATATGGCTGCCTGCACTGGTCTATCATGATATCCATAAAAACCTCAGGAATCCCTACCTGAAGAAGTGTGACCTTTAAACTTTCCCATATGGCGCACCTTCTTAGTGCCTCCTTGAGATGCTCGAAGAATACCCTCATTCATCTTAGCATGGTCCACTATGCTCTGAAATGATTCTCTAAACACTACTATCTAAGATGTAACTAACTAAAGAAAAACATCCAATCCCTTCACGAACTTCCAAATCTTCTTAGATTGAGTGGCAATGCTAGCATAGGAATACCTCGACAAGGCATGAAAGAGTTCCTCATACTTTGCAACAACCGTGGAGCCCTACTTAAGGTAATCAAACTCATATCTCATCCAATCCCTCAGACTGTAAGTCACGCTCTCCTAAAAGGCCTCAGTAAACTGATCCCAAGACATCTCAGAAGAATCAAGAGGTCTGCAACTAACAAATGACTTCCACCAATCTTTAGAGGCATTTCTTAATTGGAAGTAGTATACATAACATCATAGGTTATGTAACTTCTCATAACAGTCAATCAAGAACTCATAGGCATTCTCACCCATGGTATCACTAACCCTAGGAGGACCTAAATGAGTAATCTCCCGAACATCTTCTGATCCTCGAAAGACATAATTGTACTCACAAAAAGAGGAGGCATGGTGAATTTGGAAGGGTGAGCTCCCACCTGAGGAGGTAACATAGACAAAGGTTTAACTCTTGATCTTGGAATACCATACTCAAAGGCAGGTACTAAAGGAGGAATAACACTCGAAGTCTGTGGAGTACCAAAAGCAGAAGTAGGTATTGCTAGAGGATCCACACTCGAGGCAGTAGAAACACCATAAGAAGATTCTAGCATAGATAGAGGTGCAATAGTTGAAGTTGGGGAAACACCAGACGCACTAAAAGAGCACCCTCCAAATGGGTCAACAAGAAAATCAAAAACCCCTCTAAAACTGGAATAGAAGAACTTAGTGGAACCAAAGTAGGATCCACATATCCAACATGAGGATCAAGGGAGAGTCCCCTAGCACTACTTATAGATAGATCAGATCCACATGTATATCTACTACCTCAAGCTTGTCCACGACACATAATTCACCTTCTAGACTGGGCTCTCTCCACAGGTAAAGGCTCTGTATCTCTAATCTCATAATATTTAAGTCATCACCACCTACACAGAAAAGAGTGAAATATGACTTAAAACATAAAGTATGAAGAAAAATTGCATGATAAGGAAAAAATGTAAGAAATTTCCTAAAGATATATCATAGCCTCTCAAAGATAGATGTCTACATACCGATACCAAAGACTCTATTAAAGACCTCATTCTTACACTGTTGAGACCAATGTACTTGGCTACTCTAATACTAATTTGTCAAGACCTAAAAATTTAAGGGTCAGATGGCACTTCTCGCGGCGAACCTTGACAAGTAAGCCTATCACACAAACTGATAGAAAAGGGAAAAATAGCAATAACCTAAGTAAGGCTTATAGAATGAAGCCACACCATATAATATAGTAAAGTGGAAAGACATAACCAACAATACCATGATCCAAAAAACTAGTGTCACAGTGTAAGGACATCACTAGTACAACTCAAAATCAAATATATAGGATATTCAAAATAAGAATACTCTTATCTCTGAATACCAATAAAGACATAGTCTAAATAAAGAAAGGTAGTATTCAACTCCGGAAGCAAGATTCCAATCACTACCCCAAATAAATCTAAAGATAGCCCAAATCAACTCCCGTAAGGCGCACTCGAACTAGGATCTATACCAAACAAGCAAAGTAGGGGTGAGTACGATCCACTTGTATTCAGTATGTATATAGGCCGACTGAGCAAAGTATAAAATAAAGTATACAAAATCCACACTAAGGGCACATCACATGCAATCAGAAAAGGTCCCACAATGATAGTCCACACTATTTCCACTAAGAGTTCTATAAAATCAAACACTTTATAGCAAATACAAAAAAGGAATATAAGTTATACAGATATCACACATACAAGTACAACGAAAGAATCACACAGATACAAGTATGCATCAAGAGAGATAATTAAACACAAATAATTATACAATGTGAATACAAATGCAATGGAGATAAAAATGACAATAATAGTGGTGATAATGATAATGATAATGATAATGATAATGATGAGGATGCCTGAGGTTGTCACACAACCTCTATATACACCTATGGAGCTAAAAATTCTTGGCATAGGACCCATGGAAGTTTTGTCAACCCATATACAATCTATATCCATATCTCCTCTCTGGCACATTCTTCGATAGAGGATTTTAAAGAAGTCACATTTTCTATTAGAAAAAACTAGTGTTTCATGTATTTCCACAGTGGTACCAATGTTTCATAGATGTATATGATATGAGAATGTAATGCTCAAAACCAATCAAAATGAGTATTTTCTCCAACCAAGTAAGCCAACAATCCACTCGATGTTTCCAACCATTCCTTAATTTCAACATAAACCATATGTCAATAGAGAAAAACATATAAAAATACACCATTGATACCGCATTAGGCTTTTTCATCAATTAAGACACAACTAATTTCATGTACACAAGAGAACAATATCATATAGGACCCCAAAAAATTACACAAAAAAAATAGTATACCAAGACCATCAAATAACATCATTATATAGGTCCCCAAACGGGAACAATATGTCAAAAAGAGGCCAACAATACCCATATTACCTATTTTCAAGTCGGGTTCAAAATGGATTTTCAAAAAAAGAGGGGCAAAATCATGATTTTATTATTGCAACATATTTCTCATATTTTTAGGAGTCTATGTCTGAAAATCCAAGAGAAAAATGAGTTAAAATAAGGTTCAAATTGAAAAAAAAAACATGTTTAAGCTTTACGCAAAATCCCATAAAATTCTTTTTGAAATAAAAAATTTGAAGTTGTTTTAAAGACGAAATTGAGAGAAAATGATAATTATAATATTAGAAACTTACCTAAGTGAAAATGGGGTTTGAGTTGAAGAAATACAAATTTTAGACCTTCCGGGCTGAAATTCTCGATTTTTCACTTTAATCCACGTTAAAACAAGAATTATATGATAAAATTGAAGTAAAGTAGTTGAAATAGGTGTTTAGAAACTTACCCAATTTTAAAGTGGAAGAAATTACTCAAAAGTGTGAAAACCTAAGCTCCAAGTCTCAAAGATGGAGAAAAAAAAAAGGCGAAGCATGGGTATATATAGGGTCCAAGTCTCTACAGACCCCTCGGGATTCAACCGGAATCCCGTGAACGCAAAAGAAATATGTTACCTTATTAAATTCGACGCTCCGGCCTCAATGGCGATATAAGATTTCTGAAAAAATATCATTTTAACAAAGTTGACCTTCGAAATTTAATTTCACAACTTTGCGAATCGAAAGACGAAATGAGATTTAAAAGCCATAAAACTACAACAATCATGTTACAAAATCAATGTTCTTGATTTGCTGGGTAGTTCTTTTTGCCATTTGATGCACAAATATAAAGAATTGATTGAAGTCAACTATAAGGCTCTCAAAGCCACCAAAAATCACAATTTCACATAAATCACGCCAAAATACATCATGAACCATGTCAATCATCCTCACGCTCCAATATACCACAAAGTAACCATAGATAAGGTTAAAATGGTCAAATTATACAGAAATGAATATTTCACAAAAATCATCAAAAATTAGGTCGTTACAAGAATTGAACTACCAGACCATAAGAAATCCATAAGTTAGCTAACATACAAACATGCCAAACATGCTCAACTGATCCCTTTATTAGTTATATCTTTCTGTATACATATTATCTATATTATTGAACAACTGGATCTTTTTTATGTGTAGGTTTTGCTTAGGGTTTATTTAACATTCTTTATGTTATATAGTTATAACATTTTCTAGATGAACTTATGATGCCCACTGGGAACGTGTTGTTTTGTACTCCTACACTTGCTGCATTTTTTGATGTAGATCCCAACATTCGTGTGCCTTGCTAGTTGACTTTCAGTTTGAGATGCTACTTCTTTATTAGTTTGAATGAGTTACTTGGGCTCAAAGCGATATCAGACTCCTGCTATATTTACTTTCATGTCTTTATTATTTCACATAACATTATAGTATTGTGAGATAGTTATATTCGATTATTAGATGCTCCTGTGTAGTGGTGACTCTAGGTCTTGAGTATATTTTTATGAATGTATTTTGAAGCTTGCTTTCATTATTTTATGATTTTTGGATATTGACTTCGAATTTACTTTTAGGGTGAAGAATTGATATACCAATCGTAAGAATAGTGTAAGTATCATTACCTTGCTTTTTGGATCGTGACAATAAGATGACCGAGATTTGGCCTCGAAAGAGTTCCAGAAGACATAAAAGAGGCTATCATCATGGATAAGTCAAGAGCATAAAAGATGAAAGTAAAGCCTGACTTGTGTCCTGATGACAAAGACAAAAGGACAAAGTGGACATATACGCCAAATATTAGCGATAAATCAAAAGAGAATCAACGATGTCTTAGAACGATACATCATATATCATTACATGTTTTCCCTAAAGTTGGCCATGACTTAGATGTATGAATCTTTGTTAATTCTCCTTAATTGAAATTTAAAGATTCACTTTCTTGAAAAGTTAGCCTTTAGTTTCGTTTATTATATGAATTAGTCTCCATGTTTGTTCAATTTTAGAAGTCATGGGTATTTTTCTTATCGCATCATCCCTTTACTCTCGCAAACTTGCATTGTTTGTTCTTTCTTTAAGTCATTGAATATGACCTTCTTCCTTTTACCTTTATTCATTCTAATATGAACATAAATCATGAGGCATGTACGTGAGTGTCTTTTCTTTGCATTTTATTTATTGATTCTCATTCTTGTGCAAGTGTGCTTATCATTGTCATTCATAAATTGGTTCTTGATACTTTTTTTTGCTTTGAAAAATGTCACTTTTATGCCTTGAACGTATATTAATTTCTTTATCTTTTCTTTGTATGTAAAAAATATCTCGAGTCCAAATGGACTCCTCTCCTCTTGCTTTCCGTAATGGGTCAATGAGGTCCACCTCTTTGGGTCAAGTTTGAAGTTCAAACCCAAGGTCGACAATATGGCGTGCGGGTGCTAGAAGATAGACGAGGAAGGAAAACGGGTCAAAACCCATTGATGGGGTCACTAAGAGACTTGGAAAGTCTCGACTTTTATTATTAACTTTTTTTTTATTTATTCATTTAGTCATTTATTTATTCATTCATTTGGGCCTCGAAGTTAAAGCTGTAATTTAATACAAGTGAAATGGATTTTGGGCCTCAAAGGTCCAAAAACTAGCTTAGGACAGGTTGTGGGGCGAAAGCCCAATGTTTAGATTAGGATAGGTAATGATGGGCTGAAAGTCCAAATTAGATTAGGACATGTTTATTAATTTGGGCCCAATAGCCTAAGTCTTTTATTGTCTCCCCTTCCCCTTTTGCATGCTTTGTTATTAGTTTGTTTAGACTTAGTTAAAATCCCTACTAAGTCGTCCAAAACTATTTAACACAAGTTTTTTCCTAAAATCAATCAATTTTCAACAATCAATCTTTTTGTAGTTAGTCAAAAGATATTTTCAAATAGTCCGGATAACCGCAAGTTAGAGGACGTTTTAGGTGCCTTAAAACCTTCCTAAAATATTAATAGGAACCGCTTACTCAGAATCTTCAAATTTAAATAATTTTTCTGTTTTGGATCGTTTAAAGTATCGTATAAAGGTTTTCTTAATTCCTTTTAAAATAAATTAAGTGCCGATTCTCAAAAGTCAAAATTTCCGCAAAACACATGGTACTCTAAGGATTGAGTGAAGCCTTTTATTGGTAAGTATGTTACTTTTTAAAAATATATATTTTTTTAAAATTGCGGGTAGGAGAAGGGGAAATGGGGAGGGAATTACAATAAGGGAATCCAATGTAATTACCTGAAGTGTGAAATTTTTACTTTTGATGTGTTTTGACCATTTTAGTCTTGGGCTATAGGGATGGTTGATACGATTCTCAAAGCGTTCGAAAGGATTTTAGAAGAGTTTGAGGTTCTTAAGAGATTTAAAAGTTCTATAGTTATGGTCAATATTTGATGTTCTGAGTGTCGATGACTATTTTGGATAGTTCCATAGGTATAAAATGTCAAATTTAGATTAGTGGCAGGGTTGGTTTGGGTTCGGAGCTTTTAGTTTGAATTTTGACCCACCATTTGAAAAACTATTGAAATATGCCTTAAGGGAGTTTTGGTTTTAATATTGACCTAACATGGTGCCTAAGGTCCGTGGCATGCCAATGACTCCAAACGTCCATTTTTGGTCAAGTCATGTCTCATGCCTTTGTCCATCCATAATTACAAAATTATACATTTAGTAACCCATTACATGCACTAGAATCCACCAAGATCAACTAGAACAACACATAGCTCAAGCTAGTAACATTAGTTTTCTCGTCTAAACTCTAAGGAGCCAAATTGATTCCATACTTGTTTGAAACATATCTTAAACATTATAATCAAGTAGTTTGACACTTAGATGCTAAATTATCTCATTAACAACTCATTAAGCACACAAAAAGTTCTCAAAACAAGGCTAATTAAGGTCGGACAACAAGTCTTAGGTGTATAAATTCACCTAAGATAATCACCCCACACTTAGAGCCTTGTTCGTACTTGAACAACTCTTTATTATAAGCATCATAATAGTGAAGACTCCACACTTATACAACAAGAAAGAAATTCAATCTGGTACTACAATGATAACACAGAATGCAAGTTCTACACTAAGCATGTTACACACACAATTGAAAGCTCATGAATACTACTTCAAAATACCCTAGACTCAAGAATTGACTCACCAAGTTGTCAAACTCATGAATCTTACTCAGTCATAAAGATCATACGATTCCCCCAAGTATCATCAAACAATTCCCTTATAATAAGAGAGTTATCCATATCTACTCATAAAGATGCAATATCATGCAAATGGGTATAAGAATCAAATTACGCTCACTCTGAAAAAGAATTCACAAGTTACACAAGATGAACTACAGGCTTGCCCTTAGTGTAGTACTCTACAAATATCAGAATTAGGACTTAGGATAAAATAGATCTTTAAGGGTTATAATGTAGGCTAAGGGATGGGCAGGAATTATTCTGGATAGTAATAGTGACTATCTTTCCTAAGTGCTTTAATAAATCAACTTTTCATTCAATTCACCTCTAACAATGAAAATTCCACCTCATCTACCTTCACACACATCTTTTGTTTTGTCTTATCTTATTAAGCTAGTTTATATACAATGCAGTGGGAGTATTTTCCATCCATATCTTATTCAATTTTGAACACTTTTCTCTCTTTTCAACACACAACTTCCAATCACAACAAATCAATTTACTACACCGATAGCTACTTCTTGGGATCTACTTTAACCTTTTTTATTCTTGTTTTCACACTTATTAACTCATTAAATTTTCACTAAAGTACTTAGAAGCTTTGAATCAATTTTAGGTCAAACAAAGAAGGGAACAGGCTATATATGAGGCTACCAAAGAGTATGCTAAAGGCTCAATGGGGATAACTATGATTATGCACAAGGGTAGGTCACAAAGGGTATGAAACATGGCTATCAAAAATATATCTATATCATATCCTAAACCCACACTCTTTATTTTGCTTTGCACACACAACAGACAAGTTCTAAAAATCACATGCAATAAGGAATACACAAAAACTTTACACCATACATGGAACATGATCAACTCAAGTAGGATTATTATAGACCCTTAATCATCCAACCACATGAATTCAACTTTAAGCCAACAGTGTACAAGAGTCATAAACTAGAACGTAGGAGTCTCAAAAGTAGTCACTCACATAATTAACATGCTTTTACACACAAAACCCACTAGCATCATGCAATCATACATAGCACCAACAAGAACATCCCACTTAGTCCTAACAAAAAATTTAAAATTTCCTAACAAAAAAAAGGATACTAGGTTCAAAGGGAGCCTCGTGAAAAAGAATAAAAACAACAACCACTAGGTGGGTGAATTCTGCACCTAGACTTACCCAACTAACTAAAAACTAAAATAAATTTTTTTTTTGTAATTTTTTCAAAATTTTAAAATTTAACGTAAAAACTAGAAAAACAACTAAATACTAAGATCCTACACAATCACTTCACCCCAAGTCATGGGAATTTCCCCACCCCATACTTAAAACTTACTTTGTCCCTAATGTAAACTCAAAAGTAGAGATGGAAATACTCCCTGATGCCTCTAGGGCTTGTTAGTCACATCTTTTAACATCAAGAGGGTCTTGGGACCCCATACTCAGTCTCTGCCATGCTACTTAGGTTGGGTCTCCGATACTCAGACTTTCCATAAACCTGTGACTTAACAAAAACAAATACTACGCGAAGTAAAAACTAAAATATTGAAAATAAAATACTTATCATAACTTGGGTTGCCTCCCAAGAAGCTCCTAATATAGTGTCACGGTATGACCCAATATCACTACTCAGTTGAATTCCTTCATCCTTTTCCTTCTACTTAGAGGCCATCTTCTTGTTTATTTCCAAACTCTTAAGTGTGTACTATTAAGGTCAATAGCTTTCTCAATAATTTTAATACCCCGTATTTCCCTAACTTAATTTAAGTATTAGTACATGAGAAATCCCATATAAAATTTTTGAAATACTCAGTATTTTTTAGTTTAGGGCCTGCCATTATGTAGGAAATTCAATTAGCTTTCCAATGATATAAAATTTACCCAAATATGATATTCGGGTGAAGAGTTAGAGCTATTTTTGTAAGATAGTGTACCACTTAGAATGTCAGTGCATCACAGAGCCAAGACAAATGGAAATTGTCACTTTCCAGTGCTTCATCGCTATATTGGCGCATCGCGCCATTGACTCAATTCATAATTGTCCTTTTCCAGTGTTCCAACACGATTCTACAACGTCATGCTTAGTCCAAAATTCAGAATCAAAGGGGCACCATAATTCCACCCCGTTGCGCCAGGCCCCAAGTTCCCAATTATTATTTTCCAGTGACACGGTGTGATAGCACCGCGTTGTGCCAGGGCCCAAAATTGGGTTTTTCAGTGATGAATTTTCCTTTATTCCCAGGGGTAGTTTGGTATTTTTCCATGACCCTAATTAGTCTAATCACAAAATTAAACCCCTAAATAACCTATTGACTCATTATTTCCTCAGTTTCTCTCAACAATAATAATTCTCTCTCAAAGAGGCAGAAACACTAGTTTAAGAAAATCAAGAACAAGCCTAAGAATTTTCTCCAAGAATCTTCTAAGGTATGTTAGGTGTTCATCTATAGGTTTCTTTCAACCATAGAGTCCAAGAATCCCTTTTTAAACATACAAGATCTAAGATTTATAATTTTCATGTTTGAATTAGATTGAATTCATGTTCATGATATTAGTTGAGTTCCAATCCATGATTTAAGCGCAAGTTTCATAAAATTGAATAATATGTATGATGAATATATGGTTATCTTGATAAACTCTTGCATTCACAAAGTGATTAATGTGTCTATGATGTTAATTTGGTATTTTAAATCCATGTTTATGATAAGATTCATGAAAATAGAGTAGTATCTAGGGGAAATTATATGAAAAACATATAAAACCCATGAAATTGCAAGTTGGGCATTGTAGATGCCATGTTCATATGTTATCCATGAATATGTGCATTAGTTCGTGCTCCCCAAGTGTTTGAAAGAAAGTCCATGTGAATAAAGTGATGAAATCATGACATGTTAGAATGTGTACAATATTATTCCCTACAAGTGTCTGATAAAATGTCTGTATCGATGAA
Organism: Capsicum annuum; assembly: GCF_002878395.1. NCBI lineage: Eukaryota > Viridiplantae > Streptophyta > Magnoliopsida > Solanales > Solanaceae > Capsicum > Capsicum annuum. The sequence goes on from NC_061114.1 coordinate 193,092,010, forward strand.
ATATGAACATATGTACATTGTTATGGTTTGCAAGATCATATGATGCTTTAATTTTTATGCTATTGAGTCTTGGGTGTATTTAATACCCGACAAATTAGCTGTGTACCTAGAGCCAGTGTCAGTTACAGAGTAGTATCATTCATTTCCTAATTAGTAGAATCCAGTCAACTACAGAACTAAGGAAAACTCAGTAAACTCAGTATTTGTCCAGTCCAATCTAGTCAGTTAACATGCTCAGTAACGGTTCAGTCAAGCCTAGTTTAGTATAGTGATCAATTCAATATCTTTCAGTTGGGAGTAAGATTCAGCACCGACCAAACCCAGGGTGAGGCCATTCCTGTTAGTATAGGGCTTGACCCTTAGTAGCAATTCCTGAGTTACAGAACTACATAGCTAGCATATGTTGAGATGAATTCCTGCTAGGTAAGGGTTGACATATCTCTCATGACTTTTCCTGTTAGTGATGGTTGAAAAAATGTCCTCCTATTCGTTAGGGTTAACTCACAGCCAGTATTAGTACCCATGGCATGATATTAGCACCCTTTCAACTGGGGTTACAGGTTGGACGCCAATCAGTTCAGAGAGGGGCATGTCAATTAGATAATTACCTCCCACAATTTCAATTTCAGCCTTTAGTTTAGAACTTAGTTCAGTTTTAAAGAATCAACACTGTCAGTCACAGTTAATTAGTATCAGCACATTATTTATCAGTAATTTTAAATATTAGTAACTCAATTATCAAACTCAGTACTCAACTTCAAAAAACCTCAGATACAGTATATATATCTATGTATGTCCACAATATTGTATACTCAGTATTAGTAGTATCAGTTATCCATGTACTCTTACATTTAGTTACTCTATATTATTCAGTTAGTTACCGTTCATGCATATTAACCCTTGAAATTAGCCTTACCTCATCTAGCATACCAGTATATTCCACATACTGACACATACTTTTTTTTTGTGCTATGATGTCTCATATGATTGGTTCGGACGCTCAGGATCTCGATCACGCTTAGATAGATCCAGTTAGCAGGCACAGATTTAGTAGTAAGTCCTTATCTATCAAAGATATCCTTATTAGATTGAATTCATGTTCATGATATTAGTTGGATTTCAATCCATTATTTAAGTGCAAGTTTCATGAAATTGAATAGTATGTGTGATGGATATGTGGTTATCTTGATAAACCCTTGTATTTACAAAGTTATTAATGTATTTATGATGTTAATTTGGTACTTTTAATCCATGATTATGATAAGATTCATGAAAACAGAATAGTATCTAGGGGGAATTATATGAAAACATGTTAAACCCATTAAATTTCAAGTTGGGCATCGTAGTTGCCATGTTTATATGCTATTCATGAATATGTGTATTAGATCATTCTCCCCAAGTGTTTGATAGAATGTTCATGTGAATAAATTGATGAAATAATAACATGTTAGTATATGTACAAGCTTATTCCCTACAAGTGTTTGATAAAATGTCTGTATAGATTAAATATGAACATGTGTACATTGTTATGCTTTTCAAAATCATGTGATGCCTTACTTTTCATGCTATTGAGTCCTAGGGGTATTTAATACCTAATAATTTAGCTGTGTACCTAGAGCCAATGTCATTTACAAAGTAGTATTAGTCATGTCCCAATTAGTAGAATCTAGTAAACTACAGAACTTAGGAAAACTCAGTAAACTCTATATTAGTCCAGTCCAATCCAGTCAATTGACACGCTCAGTAATGGTTCAGTTAATCCTAGTCCAGTCTAGTGATCAGTTCAACGCCTTTTAGTTGGGAGTAGGATTCATCACCGAGCAAACCCAGGGATAGGGGAATTCCTATTAGTATAGGGTTTGACCCTTAGTAGCGATCTCTGAGTTACAGAACTACGTAGCCAATATAGGTTGAGATAAATTCCTGCTAGGTAAGGTTTGACATATCTCTCATGAGTTTTTCTATTAGTGATGGTTAACAAAATGTCCTCCTGTTAGTTAGGGTTAACTCACAGCCAGTGTTAGTAATTGTGGCACTATATTAGCACCCTTCCAACTGGGGTTATAGGTTGGACCCCAATCAGTTTAGAGAGAGGCATGTAGATTAGATAATTACCTCCTACAATTTCAGTTTCAGCCTTTTGTTTAGAACTCAGTTTAGTTTTATAGAATCAAGACTGTCATACATAGTTAATCAGTGTCAATACATCATTTATCAGTAAATTTGGATATTAGTTACTCAATTATCAAACTCAGTACTCAGCTTTAGAAAAGCTCATATACATATCTATGTATGTCCACAATATTGTATACTCAGTATTTTCAGTAGTATCAGTTATACACGTACTCTTACATTCAGTTACTCTATATCATTCAGTTAGTTACCGTTCATGCATATTAACCCTTGCAATTAGCCTTACCTCATTTAGCATACTAGTATATTCCACGTACTGATGCATACTCTTTCTTTGTGCTATGATGTCTCATATCATTGGTTCAGACACTTAGGATCTCGATCACACTTAGATAGATCCAGTTAGCAATCGCAAATTTAGTAGTGAGTCCTTATCTATTGAGGATATGCTTTTGTTTTAGTATTTTTAGTAGATGGAGTTAGTTGGGGGATTGTCCCATCAACTCCACTTTCAGACAGTTACAGTTAGAGGCTTTTCAGACTACATTTTTAGATAGTATTCTATTTTATGGATTGTTATTTTAGATATTATATTTTATCAGTATTTTAGATTTTGAACCTTATGGCATTTTAGCTTAATTTCATATTTATTTTAATATTATTATCCAGTGCTCTCAGCAGATATCAGTCATGGGTTAACTTGTGGTCCTTCGAGATCGTAAGCACCTTGTGACGACTAGGGGGTAGTCTTGAGTCATTAAAAACTTGGTATCAGAGCCTAAGGTTCAACAGAGTCCTAGGGAGTCTGAAAGCCGTATCAAGTAGAGTCTTGTGCATAGGTGTAGCATGGCACACTTTTGGACAGGAGGTTATGAGATGTTTTACGAAAAGTTTTCCTTTTTTTAGTATTTATGTCGAGGTTATGAGATGTTTTAGGAAAAGTTTTCCTTTTTTCAGTATTCATGTCATGTGAGTGAGCATGAGCTCAAGCTAAAATCTCAGTCTAATCCTTTTCTTTCTTTCAGTTATAGAACATGCCTCCCAAAAAGACTAATAAAGAAGAACTGGAAATTAGTCAGCACCTCAGCCCGTTCAGGCAGATCCCCTAGACTAGCATGTCTCCCATGTAGAATTCAGAGTTGCATTCACTACTCTAGCCAATTCTATAATAGCTTAGAATAAATAGCCAATTGCTATTTCGGACAATCCAGTGGCCAATACTGCTGCAGCTAAAATTCGGGACTTCACCCAAATAAATCCTTCCCTATTCTTAGGATCTAAGTTAGAAGTGGATCCATAGAATTTCCTCAATCAGGTTTAGAAAGTCACAAATATTATTAGAGTGACTTCCAATGAGAGTGCTGAGTTATCTTCCTATCAGCTACAAAATATAGCTCATACATGGTTTAAGCTGTGGAAAGTAGACAGAGGCACAAATACAGAGCCCATAGAATGGGAGAGTTTGCTACTATTTTTCTAAATAGATTCTTTCCCTTAGAACTGAAAGAAGCCTAGGTATTAGAGTTCATCAATCTTAGGAAAGAAAGTATGAGTGTGAAATAGTATTCCTATAAGTTTACTAGTTAGCCAGGTATGCTCCCCATGTAGTAGCAGACAATAGGTCCAGAATGAGCAAGTTCATATCTGGGGTATTAGATATGTGGTTAAGAAGTAAAGAATTGTGATGTTGATAAAGGGGATGGACATCTCTAGGCTTATGTTCCATGCTCAACAGATTGAGGAGTAGAAGCTTAAGAAGAAGGAAAGAGAGAATAAGAGACCTAGAATAGGTAGTTTTAATTTTAATCAGCCTAAGTCAAAGGGCAGTAACCGTTCCTAGTTTCATCCAAAATCTTCAGTTACAGCTCCGTCCTCAGCTAGTGTGCTAGTACCAAAGTTCAGGTATGGCCATTGGGATGGGAGACAATCTCTAAAACCCAAGGTAGGATGAGCAGTGGTCGTACTCATTCACTTTGCAAAGAATATGATAGAAATCACCTAGGTGTGTGTAAAGCCAGCAGTGATGTGTGTTTTAGATATGAAGAGTCAGGTCACAGAGTCCGATAATGTCCTAAGGCTTGTCTATAAAGTCAGTATAGTCAACCTCCAGTTCTATTCGGTCGCCCGACTCAGCAGTGTGCCACTTCTAGTACTACTAGTGGTCAACGCTAGAATAGATTTTATGCACTCCAGTCTCACCTTGATCAGGGAAGTTCTCCTGATATAGTTATAGGTACATTATGAGTCTTTCATCTTTATGTTTATGCCTTGTTAGATCCTGAGGCTTTACTTTCTTTGTAATCTTTATATTGCCATCAACTTCGATATCAGACCCAAAATATTAGCAGAGTCCTCCTCAGTGTCTATTCAGACTTTAGAGTAAAGTGGTGACAGTTTAGTTTAGAGTTGTTGATTAAGTGGTTCACAACTTTAAAATGATGGCTTTAAGATAAGGGGGAGAACTCAGTTCAGCTTGGACCCCAGTAGGTATGGTTGTAGTTACCATATTATAGAATTTTCCCCATGTTGTGGTTTCTTACTCAGATGTCTTATTTTGACCATGCCAAGATTCCTTACCCCTCTAAAGTCATTAGAACCTTATAGAAAGAGTGTCAAAGAAATGCTCCAGTTAAGTATAAGTTTTCAGTATGAGTTAGTCCATAAAGCCAACAATCCAGTTTAGCAGTCAGGCAGACAAATTTGGATGGTTTCTCGTCTTTCCATTTAGTTGTCCTATCCCAAAATAGAACATCCTGGTAGTTACGAATTTTGTTCAGTTCATGTATCATGCCTCAGTTACAAATCTTAGATATTTAGTCACGATTTAGTTTTTAGGTGCCTCGTATATCATCCCAGCTTTTCCTTAGTATCTCAGCAAAGTCAATGTTCTTCTAGGGACATAGTGTCCCAAGAAGGAGATGCACTATAATCCCTGAGCTTTCATGACCTAAACCTTTTAGTTTCTCTTCATTTAACTAATCCAGTTTGGAGTAATGGGTACTCATAAATTAACCCTCCCATTCCAATCTTAGCCGAATGACCATTCCCAAGTTATGGCATGTATTCAAGGGCCTAGTTTTGTTCATGATAGCCCAGTCCATGTATCATGTTTCATACTCAGTCATGTTCTCATATTCCCATTCATACATTCAGTAAATGATCTTAGGCTCATTAATATTCTCAGTTTAAGGTAACAATCTTCCTTAGCTCTACTTCATTCCATGTTCAGTTATAGTTTTAAACTTGGTATCCCTTGTCATTGAATAACCAGTCATATATTCATGAATCAGTTTAGTCATGTATTCCATGCATCAGATATGCATATTCAGTATGAAAATTCAGTTTGTCAGTAGTTCAGTCATGTAGTCAGGTTTCAGTTGTAAATGTTCAGCGTATAAACTTAGTCTATCAGTGTTTCTTGGCTTAATCAGTCTCATTCAAGGAAAAATGTTCCCAAGGGGGAGATATTGTAATACCCTATATTTCCCTAGTTTAATATAAGTCTTAGTACATGTGTAATCCCATATAAAATTTTTGAAATACTTAGTATTTTTCAGTTTAGGGCCTACCATTGCGTAGAAAATTCAATTAGCTTTCCAATAAAATAAAATTTGCCCAAATTTGATACCCGAGTGAAGAGTTTGAGCTATTTTTGTAAGACAGTGTACCACCTGGAACATTAGCGCGTCACGTAGGCAAGCCAAATGGCAATTGTCACTTTCCAGTACTCCATCGCGATATTGGCACGTCGCGCCATAGGCTCAGCTCACCATTGCCTTTTTCCAGTGTTCCAATGCGATTCTACCGCGTTGTGTTGAGTCCAAAATTTAGAATCAAAAGGGCACCACAATGCCACTGTATCGCGCCAGGCCCCCATTTCCCAATTGTCTTTTTCCAGTGAAACGGCGTGATAGCACCACGTCGTGCCAGGGCTCAAAATAGGGTTTTTTAGTGATGAATTTTCTTTTATTCCCAAGGGTAGTTTGGTATTTTTCCATGGTCCTAATCAGTCTAAATACAAAATTAAACCCCTAAGTAACCTATTGCCTCATTATTTCCTCACTTTCTCTCAAGAATAAAACATTCCCACTCAAAGAGGCAAAAACCCTAGTTCAATAAAATCAAGAACAATCCTAAGAATTTCCTCGAAGAACCTTTAAGAAAGAATCTTCTAAGGTATGTTAGGTGTTCATCTATGGGTTTCTTTCACCCATAGAGTCCAAGAATCCCTTTTTAAACATACAAGATCTCAGATTTATGATTTCCATGTTTGAATTTGATTGAATTCATGTTCATGATATTAGTTAGGTTTCAATCCATGATTTAAGTGCAAGTTTCATGAAATTGAATAGTATGTGTGATGAATATGTGGTTATCTTGATAAACCCTTGCATTTACAAAGTAATTAATGTGTTTATGATGTTAATTTGGTATTTTCAATCCATGATTATCATAAGATTCATGAAAATATAATAGTATCTAGGGGGAATTATATGAAGAGCATGTTAAACCCATGAAATTACAAGTTGGGCGTTGTAGTTGCCATGTTTATATGTTATCCATGAATATGTGCATTAGGTCGTTCTCCCCGAAAGTTTGATAGAATGTCCATGTGAATAAAGTTATGAAATCATGACATGTTAGTATATGTACAAGCTTATGCACTACAAGTGTTTGATAAAATGTTTGTATAGATGAAATATGAACATGTGTACATTGTTATTCTTTGCAAGATCATATGATGCTTTACTTTTCATGCTATCAAGTCCTGGGGGTATACTCGATAATTTAGCTGTGTATCTGGAGCCAGTGTCAGTTACAGAGTATTATTAGTCATGTCATAATCAGTAGAAACTAGTAAACTACAGAACTCAAGAAAACTCAGTAAACTCAATATTAGTCCAGTCCAATCTAGTCAGTTAACACGCTCAGTAACAGTTCAGTTAAGCCTAGTTTAGTCTAGTGATCAGTTCAGTGTCTTTCAGTTAGGAGTAGGTTTCAGCACCAAGCGAACCCAAGGATAGGGGAATTCCTATTAGTATAGGGTTTGACCCTTAGTAGCATACCTGAGTTACAGAACTACGTAGCCAACATAGGTCGAGATGAATTCCTGCTATGTAAGGGTTGACATATCTCTCATGAGTTTTCCTATTAGTGATGGTTGACAAAATGTCCTCCTATTAGTTAGGGTTAACTCACAGCCTATGTTAGTACCTGTGGCACGATATTAGCAACCTTCCAACTGGGGTTATGGGTTTGACCCCAATCAGTTCAGAGAGGGGCAAAATGATTACCTCCCACAATTTTAGTTTCAGCCTTTAGTTTAGAACATAGTTCAGTTTTATAGAATCAAGACTGCCAGACACAGTCAATCAGTATCAATACATCAGTTATGAGTAACTTCAGATATTAGTTACTCAGTACTCAGTTTCAAAAAAGCTTAGATACAGTATATATATATCTATGTATGTCCACAGTATTGTATGCTCAGTGTTTTTAGTAGTATCAGTTATCGATGTATTCTTATATTCAGTTACTCTATATCATTCAGTCAGATACCATTCATGTATATTAACCTTTGCATTCAGCCTTACGTCATCTAACATACTAGTATATTCCACGTACTAATGCATACTCTTTCTTTGCGCTATGATTTCTCATATCATAGGTTCGGACGCTCATGATCCTGACTGCGCTTAGATAGATTTTGTTAGCAGTTGCTGATTTAGTAGTGAGTCCTCATCTATCGAGGATATGCTTTTATTTCAATAATTTTAGTAGATGGAGTTAGTTGGGGGATCCCATCAACTCCACTTTTAAACAGTTTTAGTTAGGCTTTTCAGACTAGATTTTCAAATATTATTCAGTTTTATGGATTGTTATTTTAGATATTATATTTTATCAGTATTTTAGATTTTTAACCTTATAGCATGGCAGCCTAATTTTACATTTATTTTAGTATTATTATCCAGTGCTCATAGACGATATCAGTCATGAGTTAGCTTGTGGTCCTTCGGGATCGTAAGCATCATGTGATGACTAGGGGGTTAGTCTTGGATCATTACAATACTAGCCTTTTAAGGATCATTAATCATCATTATGTTTAACTTAGGTAGTGGCTCAGGCAACTCAATGAGACTGTTCGAAGAGGTCTTTGGTAGTGCACTTTCTACCATCGCACACTTAGCCACTTTCATCACTGTAATCATACACAAATATTTGTATTGGGAAGGTGGATTAAGTGACTTATAAACTCTAAAAATTACCTCTTCATCATCTAATCTCATTGTGAGAATTCCCTCTCTTACATCTATCAACGCTCCTTTCGTGGCTAAAACTGGACATCCCAGAATAGTTGACACCCTACTATCTACATTAAAATCCATAACAATAAAATTAGTTAAAATTACAAAATTTCCAACCTTTATTAGGGCGTCCTCAATTATTTCTTCAGGTTTCACTATGGTCCTATCCACCTATTGGAGAATAAAAGGTCACGGTCTCATCTCACCCAACTCAAGAGTGTTGAACATAGACAAAGGCATCAAATTTATACTTTCCCCCAAATCACTCAAGGCGTGTACCACTTCACCATCACCAATCTGTATAGAAAGGGTCAAACTCCCTGGGTCCTTAATCTTCTTGGGAGTCTTTTTCATTACCAAAGATTTGTACTTCTCTGTGAAGGCCAACGTCTCAATATTCTGCAGCTTCTCCTTGTTAGTCACTATAATCTTCAAGTACTTGGCATACTTAGGCATTCCCTGAAAAAAATTTATAAGGGGCAGATTAATGTGAAATTCTCTAAACGTGTCAAAAAACTTCTTGAGACAAACATCCTCTTTGGCCTTTTTAAACCATTAAGGGAATGGTGGTGGTGGTCTTTCAGCAACTTGCTCAGTAGCCTTAGTTTTTTGGTACTCAGACTTCCCCAAATTATTAACAACTTTGTTTTCAACCTGTTAAGGAATCAACTCTGCATCTAATTTCTTATTTTTCTTTGGAGGTCTGTCATTAAGATCTTTACCATACCTTAAGATGATTTCCATAACTTAATTTGGATGTTTATTATCACTTGGGAACCCACCTTGAGGCCTAGTTTTTGTTCCTGCTGCAATTTCCCCAACTGCTGCTCTAATTGCTTTTTGAGCTACTTTTTGATTTTTTTATTTCAACACCATCTGTTCTTGGTTGGTCAAAATATTTTTTTGAGTCTCTTCAATGTTACTGGTCTAAGTGTTATGTTATTTCTACTAAAATTTTTATTGATGGTTATTTCTCTGAGATACATTGGTTGAGTCTGCCACTTTTGGTTGTAGGCACTACTATAATTTGGCCTTTGAGCATTGCCTAAAAAATTGCCAATATCAGGATTTGTACCACACAAGTCTACAGAGTGGCCACTATTTCCATATATCTCACACCGACCAAGGGTCTACTGCTCTTCATTTGCTTGAGTTTTGAGTTACACCCCATTTTCTAAATTGGGTCATTATCTGATCCTATATGGCTATCAATTGGACAACAAAGTTTGTGATGCTATCAACTTCAATCATTCCCACAACCTTTTTCACTAAGCTCTTGGACATGTCACTATGTGAGTCTACATTTTCTTAAGCTATGAAGTTCAATAAAGTATATATCTCATCATAAGTCTTCTCTAGAGCTTGACCACCTGCAGTTTAATTTAATAAAATATTTATGTTATGGTCAAGAGTTTCAACAAAGGTGTGAGCTAATACTTCTTTGGACTATTGATGATGTACACAGTCCCAAAGAAAAGACTCTAATCTCTTCCAAGTATGAGAAAGATTCTCATTTGGCTTCTGCTTAAAGCTTGAAATCTTGCTAAAAAGTACTGCAGTCTTGCTAGATGGAAAGAAATGGATGAGGAACTTTCGACCTAATTCATCCTATATTGTGATTGAACTTGCTGGCTCTGTGTTCAACCATTTTATTACTTCCCCCAAAGGTGAAAAAGGGAAGAGTGTGAGCCTCCTATAATTAGTTGACATATCCATCGAGATGAATGTGTCACTGATCTCTAGAAATTCTTGCAAGTGGAATTATGGATCTTTATATGATACCCTGATATACTATCCTCTAGTGTCGATCTTTGAATTACAGAGGTTATATTAGTCATAAGTGGGATTGCACTTTACGAGCTATCCTGCAAGCTGGTGGATCCTCAGCCATAGGAGCAGTAATATCTTGTTCCTCATGAATTTGCAGGATACTTAGAGAAAGACTGCTTTTCTTTTTTGATAGTGAAAGATGCTTGGTCTCGGGGTTTGGTTCAACCAACTCCCTATCCCTTTCCAGCTTACTAGTCCACTTGACATGTGCCAGCAAATTTAGAAGCCAAGATCAAGTAAAAAAGAACCAAGGAAATCAAAAAGTAAAACTAAAACTAAAGCAGTTGCCAAATTACAAGTCTGCGGTAAGGGAACCAAAAAATTGTTGTACCCAAGCACCCACGCAAGTATACATGGCCTCACCAAGTAATATAGTGGCATTTTATAAGACAAGTATCAATCCCTAAGAGACTTGTGTTAACAATTATCCCAAACTAGTCCAACTAATTATACTAACTCAGTCCTAATGTAACCACAAGATTGTTTGAGAGTAAACTTAACAATGCGATAAGTTAAAGGTTCTTGAAGAAAAATGGAGAAAAGCCTAAGACTAAGGCATTTTGAATAATCATACTAAGCTATAAATTTTGTTGTTTAGGTTGATTATCTTCGTTGTTGGTTCACGAGGTTCATACTATGGCTATGGCCTTCCAAACCTCTAGTCATATATATAACTTAGCCCCACAATATCATTGAGAAAAGATGTGAGAAATAAGTTAAATATGTTCATATTTCATCCCATACTTGAACCAAATAGGGATCATAGGTATATTCCTATCCTAATTGCAAATTATAACTCCATTCACTTAGAAGATTACAATTCTACTTTATCAATCCCACATTCTATCCTCTTGTTCCTCCTTATGGATTCACAATATGATTATGCATGTATTCTAAGGGTTGCAAATCCTTAAAATAGTGATAACAAGGATAAATAAATAACCAATATTGATAAATAACCAAAACCAAGTAAATTCATAACTATAATACTTATGTTCTTGGCCTTAACCCTGGAAAAAGGTGTTTAGTCTATCATGGACATAGCCGTAATCACAATGAATGAATATATGTTAAAATCCATAAACTTAAACACCCTAGGTTTTGGCCTTTAGAATTTTCTAAGCCTTGGGCTCACTGTCCTACTGATGACTTAACTATATGAGTCATATAGTATGGGTATGGGTCAGGTGACCTTAGTCGTTAGGTGCACAGTAGGTGGTAGTTGGGTTTTTAGTTTTGGTAACCACTTAATTACATGATTCATTATGGGTGGTTACAGGTCTTTAGGATGATCCTTAATCAAATTATTAATTTAGTGACTTGACTTGGCTTTGAGTACAAGTAGCTGACTAAGAGCCGTGAGGATAGATTACAAGTGATGAGGTTGAGTCGTATGTTGTCTAGTGTTCAATCTTTTGGGTTTTGTCTTGGAAACAACTAGACCATATGAGTTGTATGGTCTGGTAATGATTATGTCATGGATTCGTAGGGTGGACAGTGTATGAGTGTCCAACTCACTGACTTGATGACGACTCAAGGGTACGAGTCGTATGTTATGGTCATGAGTCATGGGGGTCGACTCGTAACCACCTGTGGTCTTTTTATAGTTTTAAATTAGGGGAACTTTGGACATTTCCCACTTAAAACCCTTAAGTCCCCATGTCCCTATAACACTTTTTGGTCATTCATTCCACAATTTACAAGATTAAACATCCTATTTACTCTCTCAACATCCCCTCAAGAAAAATTGGCTAGGGTTTCTCCAAAGTGGTCATCTAAGGGATTAAGGATCAATTTCTCTCTGTAAATCTTTGTAATTCAGGCATGTGACTCTTCCCTCATTTTAAGTTTACTAAAAGTAGATGTTTAAAGAATCATTCATGAATCATTTATGGTAGTTTTGAAATTGAGGCTGAGGGGTTTGAATGCATATTATTGTATATTATTTTCTATGGTTTAAATTATGATTATGCATGTTTTAATTATGGTTTTGCACATGTGGATGCATGGGAATGGTGATTTAATGAAGGGGTCATGGTTGAACCCCCACAATTTGATGAGTTTGGCTTTGATAACGGCATGCCCTCAACCTATTTGTGAAATTGTCAATGAGAATGATTTTATCACATAGTTTAATTATTCTCGGTGTCCTTGCATTTCATAAATGGTTAAGGAAACATGAATTGGTTTTGGTTAGTTTCATATGATCTTGGAAAGGCCTTGGTGGCCATGGTTTGCGTATAAATGATTTTCGTTAATTAGAAATGATGGAGTCTAATTTGGTCTAATAGTTTATATGGCATAATGTAATAGACATTCAAACTCTAATTTTGGTATGACAATACCAATGGTTAATTCCTAATTAAAAAAATCCTTGGTAAATAGTTTGGAATGTGTAAATAATTTAATATAGGCTTAAAGGGGGTTGCATAGCATAGCCGTAAAAGGTGGGGTTCCAAGGGGGACCGACACTAAAACTCACTTTTGTCGATGTGAGGTTGGTCTTCGTGACCATGTTCATGATATCATACTTTATATTTTGGTATGCACTAGTTATCTTAGGTTCTTTTCTCCATACTGGGGCCATTTCAGCAGAGAGAGATGAACCCATATAGCCCATGGGTGGTTTTAGGATGGCTAAGATACATAACCCAGGTTAAGGTTTAAAATGCATGCTAAACGTTGTTTCCTATCCCGGCATGATATATATTTACATATCGATGTGATTGCATATGATTATTAATTTGGTTTTGAATTATTGGCATTATCTTATCTTTATCATTGAGTTACATGCTAGCATTCATTCTGCTAACCGTCTTCAGATATTGTATCCCCACGTGATGTAGGAATCGGCCATACTACCACTCTCTCTACTTAGTAACTTGGATTCGGGGATAAATTTAAGTCAGATTGAAGTGGTGAGCTTCCATACTCTAGAAGTCTCTATTTCGTGCTATGGAATTTTTTTCATTATCATTATTTCTTTGGTTTTGGTTTTGGCTATGTTCAAGGGCATTTCCCGATTAGATGTTCTTTAATTATGGTTACAGGCTTTGTCAGACTACTATGGGCATGGACGGTATCGATATAATTGATAGCATTGGTATTGGTATTGGCATTGAGACTGGTATTTGTTGGATATTTAGTTGTCGTTGTATGGTTATGGTTATAGACTTTATCTTATGTCTTTAAATTATTATTATTTATCTTATTATTTGTTCAGAATTCATCCGATATAGGGTATAGAGTGGTTAATAGTGGGGTATTATGGGTGGTCTCTAGTCTTGGTTGGACTTGCGATACCCGACCTGACTAGGTCCCAGTTTGGGTCATGTCAGATTAGTATCAGAGCCCTAGGTTCCCCATCAATTGGGTGTCCGATAAAGTCATGTTGAGTAGAGTCTCTTTTAAGGGTGTGTAGCGCACCACACTCATAAGAGAGAGCCTACAAGGCATTTAGGAATGTCTTTTTTCTTGTGTTCTATTTTTTAGTTGTAGATTCTAAGGTCCTGAAAAATCTTCTCTAATACCTATTTTTTTGCTTTTCAGATCATGACTCCTAGACAATCTAAAGTTCATAGAAACTCCTTTTTCCTACTTGAGGACAATGTTGATAGAACGCGTCTTATTTGTGGGGTCCAAACTCAATATAGGGGTCCAATCCCAGATTACCCTCCTGGAATTCTACCTTTCCCCTCCAGTCCTTCTAGAGCTCGTCAAGATGATGTGATGAATGCTGAGTTTTGTCAGTTTATTCATATGTTGGAATAGTTGGTATCTTCTCAAACTAAGCATGGTGCTTCTGTTACTCCATCTTTTGAGTCCATAAGGGTTGGCTAGTTTATGAGGCTGAGCCCTCCTGTGTTTATTGGTGTTAAGATTGAGGAGGATCCTCAAGGTTTTAATGATAAGATGGAAAAGATCTTCTGCACTATAGATGCTACTAACATAGAAGGTGTGTAATTAGCATGAGGGCTAGAATAAAGAAGTTCACTTCTGGGTTATCTCAAGACTTAATTTTGGAGAGTAAGGCTTCCTTGTTGAACATGGACATGGACATCTCCAAGTTGGTTGTGTACATACAGTAAGTTGAGAAAGAGGAGACAAAGCAGGCAGAGAAAAAAGTTTAGATTTTCTGAGTAGGGTGGTCGCCAATAGCATAGTGCCAAGGATACTGGAAAGTGGGCTAAGAAGAATTGGGGAAATTCAGGGTCTTATTTGATGGCTAGTGCTCCCTACCCAAAGCCATTGAGTGACAGGAGTTTTCAAGGTGGCAATAATTATAAGGCACATAATACTAAATATTAGGCTAGTGAGGCCTAATTAGCTCAATGCTATACTCCCTACAGATTTCATGGTCGATTGCAACGGGTTGCTATGATGAAAAAAAGAATAAGTTCTTTAACTGTGGTCATCCATGCATATGTCAGGGAATATTCTTAAAAGTTGTCTTATTGGTAAGGTTACCTCTGGGGAAAATAAGGTACTTGTTGCTTCTTCATCAGCTTTGGAATCAAAGGGTGCACTATCTGGCTCCAACACTGGTCGAAGCTAACTCTATGCTCTCATTACCCGTCAGGAGTCCGAGGCATCGCCTGATGTCATTACTGGTATGTTGAAACTTTTTTCCCATGATGGGTACTATTTACTTCATCCAGGGTCCGCTCTTTCATATGTGACCCCATTTGTAGTTATACATTTTGGAATCGGTCCTGAGTGTATTTCAGATCCTTTTTCTATTTCTACCCCAATGGGTTACTCTGTGGTGTCTAGAAGATTCTACAGGGGTTGTTAGTATCTATGGGTGGTCAGGAGACCTTGGTGGATCTATTTGAGTTAGACCTGGTTGATTTCTATGTCATATTAGGGATGGATTAGTTGCACTCGTGCTATGCTTCTATAGACTGTCGAACCTGTAAGGTCATCTTTAAATTTCCAAATAAGCTGGTTATTAAGTGGGAGGGTGGTTCCCTAGCTCCTAAGTAGAGGTTCATATCGTATCTTAGATCCCAAAGATTAATTTCTAAGGGGTATCTCTATCATCTGGTCTGGGTTAAAGATTCTAACTCGAAGGGTCCTTTACATTCCATCCCAGTGGTGAATAAATTTCTTGAGGTCTTCCTTGATGACCTTCCTAGTGTTCCTCCCGATAGAGAGATTGATTTTGGGATAGATCTTGTTTTGGACACTTGTCCTATTTCTATTCCCACGTATAGAATGGCCCCTATCGAGTTGAAAGAGCATAAGGAGAAACTAAAGGATATTTTAGACAAGGGTTTGATCCATCCTAGTATGTTTCTTTAGGGTGCACCGGTGTTATTCGTGCATAAGAAGGATAGTTCTCTTTGGATGTGTATTGATTATCAGCATTTGAATAATGTGATGGTAAATAATAAGTACTCTCTTCCAAAGATAGATGATTTATTTGATCAACTTCAGTGTGCTAAGTTTTTCTCCAACATTGATATTTGGTCTGGGTATCATCAGCCAAAGATTAGGGAGGTAGGTGTTCCTAAGATTCCCTTCCGTACCCGGTACAGGATTTTGAATTTCTGGTTATGTCTTTTGGATTAACCAATGCCCCGACAGCATTCATGAACTTGATGAATAGAGTCTTCCATCAATTTCTAGATTTTTTTTCATTGTGTTCATTGACAATATTGTGGGGTACTCAAAAAGTGAGGGGGACTATACCGATCACCTCTTCATTGTGTTGTAGACCTTGAAAGATCAACAGTTGTATGCTAAATTTTTGAAATATGAATTCTGGTTAAACGTTGTCATATTTCTAGGCCATGTCATTTCCAGTTAAGGGATCATGATGGATCAGCAGAAAGTTGCAGTGGTTAAGAAGTGGCCTAGACCCACGACTCCAATGATACTCAGAGCTTCATGAGTTTAGTTGGTTATTACAGGATGTTTGTGGAAAGTTTTTTAACTATAGCCACCCCACTGACTAAGTTAACTCAAAAAATGGTAAAGTTCTTGTGGTCTAATGCTTGTAAGGGCATTTTTCAGAAGCTAAAGGATATGCAATCGTCGACACTGGTCTTAATTTTGCCTGAAGGCATGGATGGCTTTGTGGTCTATTGTTATGCATCTCATGTGGGGCATTATTGCATCTTGATACAGTAGGGCAAGGTGATAGCTTATGCCTCCAGACAATTGAAGGTGCATGAGAAAAACTATTCGACTCATGTCTTTGAGCTATTGGTTGTGGTATTCGCAGTGAAAATCTAGCATCACTATTTGTATAGAGTGCATGTGGATATCTTTTCTGATCATAAGAGCCTTCAATATGTGCTTACTCAGAAAGAGCTTAGCCTCAGGCAAAGAAGATGGCTTGAGCTGCTTAAAGATTATGACATGAGTCGTCACTACCATCTAGGTAAAGCTAACGTGGTTGTTGATGCTCTTAGTAGGTTATCCATGGGGAGTCTAGCTCATGTGGATGAGGGAAACTGAGAATTAGTTAATAATGTTCATCGGTTGGCTAACTTGAAGTTCTCCTTTTGGATTTGGAGGATGGTGGTGTGTTTGTGCATAAGGTGGAGCAGTCGTCACTGGGTGCTAAGGTGGAGAAAAAACAAGTGTTAGTTCCTATCTTGATGAGGATCAAGGGTGATGTGGGTGGGAAAAAGTAATACCTTTTGAGGTTAGTGGTGATGGTACCTTGCGGTACCATGGGAGATTGTGCATTCTGGATATGGATGTATTGAGAGAGCGGATCTTAGCTGAGGTGCATGAGTCGTACTATGCTATTCATCTTGGCTCAAAAAATTATATCAATACCTTAAGGAAATGTATTGGTGGAACAATTTGAAGCGGGATGTGTCTAGTTTTGTGGCTAAGTACATGGTGTGCCAATAAGTGAAATTTGAGCACATGAGGCCCAGAGAGTTATATCAAGAGTTTGAGTTGCCTGTGTGGAAGTGGAAAGTGATCAATATGGATTTTTCTACCGGTCTTCCTCGGTCTCAGAATTAGTTAGATTCGATTTGTTTATCATGGATAAGATGACTAAGTCTGCTCACTTTTTGCCAGTGAGGATTAAATTTTTCAACAGAGGATTATGCAAGGTTGTACCTCTAAGAGATTGTGAAGTTGCATGGGGTACCTATTTCTATCATCTAAAATTATGGTATGCAACACACTTTTGGTGGTTGTTTCAGAAGGGCTGGGGAACAAAGTGAGTCTTAGTACGGCTTTTCACCCGCAGTCGGATAGGCAAGTGGAAAGAATAGTTCAAACATTAGAAGATATGCTTAGAGCTTGCGTGATTGACTATGGTTGTAGTTGGGTTGAGAATTTTTCTCATCTAGAGTTTGCATATAATAATAGCTACCACTCTAGCATTGAGATAGCTCCATTTAATGCCTTGTATGGTAGGAGGTATAGGTATCTTATAGGGTGGTTTAAGGTTGGTGAGGTAGAGATGTTTTTCTTAAATTTGGTTCACCAAGATATGGAGAAGCTGAAGGTGATTCATGATAGGCTTAAAGTTGACCAAAATCGCCAAAAGTCCTATGCAGATGAGAGTCATAGGAAGTTAGAGTTTGAGGTTGGGGATAGGGTGCTCTTGAAGGTGTCTCCCATGAAGGAAGTGATGTGGTTTGAAAAAAAGAGAATGCTCAGTCCTCGGTATGTTGGTCCATACTTGGTTTTAAGAAGGGTTGGTAATATTGCATATGAGTTAGAGTTGCCTTCTAGTCTGAACTTCATTCACCCGGTGTTCCATGTTACTGTGTTAAGGAAGTGTATGGGTGATCCATCGCAAATTATGCCTATCAAGGATATTAGTATTTTGGATTCCCTATCTTATGAGGAGGTCCTTATTGAAATCTTAGATTGGCAGGTTCGTCGGCTGCAGACCAAGGATGTATCTTCGGTAAAGGTTCTATAGAGGAACCACAAAGTGGAAGAGGCTACATGGGAAATCGAAGAAGACATGAAGTCCACGTATCCATTCCTATTCCCTATTCCAAAAAATCATGCTTAAGGTATGTGTTGACCTTAACATCTTTGTTTTCTGTCTTTGTAAAAGGTAGATTGTGAATTCCTTGGTAATATGTTTTCTGTCTTAAAAGTAAGAGTAAATACGTTTGGGGGTTTGATCGTGCTAGTCAATGACTTGTCCCATTATTCGGGGATGAAAAATCCAAGTGGGGGAGAATTGAAACACCCTAGGTTTTGGCCCTTGGAAATTTTTGAGCCTTGAGCTCACCGTCCTGCTAATGACTTAACCATACGAATTGTATGGTGTAGGTATGGGTTAGGTTACCCTAGTCATTAGGTGTCTAATGGGTGGTGTTTAGGTTTTTAATCTTGGTAACAACTTGATGGTATGAGTTGTTAGGGGTGGTGATGGGTCGTTAATATGATCCTTAATCAAATTAGTAATTTAGTGACTTGGCTTGCCTCGGAGAACGAATGGATCACTAAGAGCTATGAGGATAGGTTATGAGTGGTAAGGTTGAGTCATATGTTATCCAGTGTCCAATCCTTTGGGTTCTATCATGGAAAAGACTCATATGGTCTAGTAATAAGAGGGGTCATGGAGTCATAGGGTGGACAGCGTATGGATGTCTAACTCACTGACTTGGTGACGACTTAAGGGTACGAGTCATACGTTGTGGTCACGAGTCACGGGGGTTGACTCATAACCACCTGCGTTCTTTTTGCAGTTTTAAACTGGGGGAGCTTTAAACATTTCCCACTCAAAATGCTTGAGGTCCGACATCTCTAGAACAGTTTTTAGTCATTCATTCCACACTTTACAAGATTAAACATCCTCTTTACTCTCTCAACATCCCTTCAAGCAAAATTGGCTAGGGTTTCTCCAAAGTGGTCATTTAAGGGCTTAAGATTCAATTTCTCTCGGTGAATCTTTGTAATTCAGGCACGTGAATCTTCCCTCATTTTTATTTTACTAAAGGCACATTTTTAAAGTATTGTTCATGAATCATTAATGGTGGTTTTGAAATCGAGGTTGAGGGGTTTGAATGTATATTATTGAATATTATTTTCTATGGTTTAAATTGTGATTATGCATGTTTTAATTATTGTTTTGCACATGTGGGTGCATGGAAATGGCGATTTAGTGAAGGGTTCATGGTTGAACTCCCATAATATTGAGTTTGTCTTTGATAATGGTATGCCCTCAACCTGTTTCTGAAATTGTCAGTGAGAATTATTTTATCACATAGTTCAACTATTCTTGGAGTCCTTGCATTGCATAAATGGTTAATGAAACATGGATTTGTTTTGGTTAGTTTATATGATTTTGGAAAAGGCCTTGGTGGCCATAGTTTGATTATAAATTATTTTGGTTAATTTGAAATGGTGGAGTCTAATTTGGTCTAATAGTTTATATGGAATAAAATAATAGACTTGCAAGCTCTATTATGGTATGACGATACCAATGGTTAATTCCTAATTAAAATACTCCTTGGTTAATTATTGGGAATGTGTAAATAATTAAATATAGGCTTAAAGAGGGTTGAGTAGCAAAGCCACATAATGTGGAGGTCCCAGGGGGACCGATACTGGAAACTCATGTTTGTCGATGTGAGGGTGGTCTTGCTGATCGTGTGCATGATGTCCCACTTTATATTTTAGGATGTACTAATCATCTCAACTCCTTTTCTCCGTTTGTGCGGCTAACACACACTAGGGACCTTTCAGTAGGGGAGCTGAACCCATATATCCCGTGGGTGATTTTAGGACGGTCAAGCTACACAACCCAAGTTAATGTTTTAAATGCATGTTAAACCTTGTTCTCTATCGCGACATGATATATATATATATATATACTTATCTATGTAATTAAATATGGTTATTAATTTGGTTTTGAATTAATAGCATTATCTTATCTTTATACTTGAGTTACATGCTAGCGTTCACTCCGCTAACCGTCTTTGGGTGATGTATCCCATACGATGCAGGAATTGGAAATAGTATTGTTCCTCCTACTCAATGACTTGGACTCGGGGATAGCTTTGAGTCAAATTGAAGTAGTGAGCTTCCATAATATGGAAGGCTCCATTTCATGATATGGATTTCTTTTATTATTGTTATTTCTTTGGTTTTTGTTTTGTCTATGGTCGGGGGGCATATCCCACCCGAATATTTTTTTATTCTTGTTAGAGGCTTTGCCAGACTACTATGGACATGGCGGTGTCGGTATTAGTGTTAGCATTGGTATTGATATTGGCATTGGGATTGATATTGGTTGGATATTTGGTTATTGCTGTTTGGTTATGGATAAAGACTTCATCTTATGTCTTTAAATTAATATTATTTATCTGGTTATATATTCAGAATTAATCCGACATGAGGTGTAGAGTGGATAACGGTAGGTTATTGGGGGTGGTCTCTAGCCCTTGTTGGACTTGAGATACCCCACAAGACTAGGCCCTGATACATGTCGTGTCATAAAAAAACCAAATTAATTGAATAAAAACCCTTTTTGAAGTGTTATGTAGCTTCCCTTCAAGTCCTAAGTTTGCCAAGGTTGTGAAACAAAACAACTAAGTGTCCTATTTATACCTGGACACAAGTTGCCGATTTTGACTTAGGGGTATGTCACACCCTTATCACTGTTCCTAGGGTCCATGGCATGCTATAATCACGGTGAAATACTTTAATTAGTCATTTAGGGTGCCCCAAAGTTCATGTAATGGCTCTAACACAGTACCAAAGGTCCGTGGCACGCTAATGACTCCAAAATGTCCATTTTTTGTCAATTCTTGTCCCATGCATTTTTCCAACCATTACAAGCTTTATGGTGATGTTTATACTTGATTTCCAGATTTTTCATCATCCATATACCATCATTATCAACTCACCAAGAATTCTATAGCATCAAAAACTGCAAATTAGAGCTCAAAACAACACATAATCCAAGACGATGAACTAGTAACTAAAGCTAAGAGTAGTAGTTTTGTCCTTTTGATTTTTAGTTAAGTATTTTATCTCTTGGCTTGTTTCAATTGAATCTTAAATACTATAAAAAAAACTTATTCTACACATAATTACTCAATTTTATCTTTAATAAACTATTACACACACTAGAATCCATCGAGATCAACTAGAACAACACATAGCTCAAGCTAGTAATACTAGTTTTCTCGTCTAACTCTAAGTGGCCAAATTGATTCCAAACTTGTTTTAAACACACCTTAAACATTTCTAAATCATCTCATTAAAAACTCATTAAACACAAAAAAAGTCCTCAAAACAAGGCTAATTAAGGTCGAATAGCATGTCTTTGGTGCATAAATGAACCAAAATCAACACTAGTTGATATCTGGTGAAGCCACCTAAGCGGCCAAGGACTGTTTAAGTGATAGCCGCTTTATCGGTTAAGCTTCAAAAAGTAGCTATTGCTTAAACAGTAGCCACTTAAGCAGCCTAATACCGCATTAACTGTAGTCACTCTAGCAACCACCACTAAATATATACCCCTTTTAGCACATTTTTGCTATTTTTGGATTTTGAGCATTGGGTTTGGAAACATTTTATGGTTTTCATCACCATTTGATATTGGGTAATCTCCAAAACCTTAATTTCATGACTTTACATTGAATTATATTCATCAAAACACTCTTTAATCTTGGTTTTAACATGAAACTTTGAGAATTTTTTTTGAAAATGCTTTAAAATACTTTTTATTCAATTTGGACATCGTTTTAAACTCATTTTTTCATGAAGTAGATTCCTTTAACCTTGAAAAATATATTTCTAATATAAAGTTCTTAATTTTACCCCTTTAATTATCGAACTCACTTTTCAAACTATTTTGGACCTGACTTAAATATGGGCAATATGGGTATCATTAGTTTTATTTAATTTATAGATGTTATATTTAAATATTGTAGTTGATTTTGAGGCCGTTCAAAAAGGGAAGTCTCCCTATTAAAGCATTTTAGGCTTGAATTTTATTGTTTTGAGTAAGGTTATGACTTAACTTTCTTGAGATTGGGGTAGGTAGTTAGTGAATAAGTAAACCATGCTATGGGTTAGGATAAATAACTATGGTACATGATTTTTTAGCTATTATATATTGTTTGATTCTCGTGTGGGGTTTTATATTATATTGTTGTTGACTTATGATATTATATATTGTGTGTTGCTCCTGCGGGGGCTTTATATAATATTATTGTCTTATTTGTGCATTTGAATGTCTTGAATAGATACTATAATCCTAAATGAGGACTATATACCTTTATAACAATAGAAATACCTGAGTGATGGATTGATATAACAGTAATCATGTCTTACACTCATGTTTATTACAATGGTGCCCAACTAGAACTTATATCTTGAATTATTGACATAATCTGTTGATTTCTGATCTCACTTATATATACATATATACATACATATATATATATATATATAATTGATGGATTAGATATTCTTCATAATGATTTGATTGTGAGTATTATATCCTCATTGCATACATACATGAAATATTGTTACTATTATGGAACATTAGTTTTTGAATGAAAATAAGGCATCTTTTTAAAAATGCCTAGATTGAGGGATGTGTCGGTTGGGTAGATTGAGACATTAGACTGGGATTGGTGGAAATTTGAGATAGTATATGGATTACAAACCTCCCATGGGTCCTATTTTGGGAGATTTGAGGCTCGATTGGTGTATACAGAAAGTCATGCATTGACTTTAAACTATTCACTTCATCATTCATTGCATTTGTACATTATGTGTTATTTTACGTGTTACTTGTTATGTATTTAACCTTCATCTATACTATTTTATGTGCATGTTACTTGGTGGTTCTATATATATTAAAATTATTAGTGGAGATGATGTGAGCTACTGTCTGAGAACTTTTCTACTTGCAGGTTGTGTGCTCATAGTATTTTCTTACTTACCTTATTTTTTAATTTGCTCAGTCAGCCTATTATACTTACTAAGTACAAGTGGACTGTACTCACTCTTATTGTGCACTTTTGCTATAGATCCTAGCATAAGTACAACACTCAAAGGATGATTCATGTACTTGAGTTGGTGATTCTTTAGGTATTGACCTAGTTTAGGCTTTTCAGAGTCGACTCCAAACATCCTCTATATATTAGTCGTCTTTATTTCTGTTTTGGAGACAAACTATATATTATTCCAAATTCTAAATCGTATTAGATTCTTTTATACTTGTGATACTATTTTTGGGTTTTTATGGTATTTTGTTCATACATCTGCTATATTGTACATGTGTTGACTTGGCTTCGTTCTAGAAGTCTTATTTCATCTATTTTTTCTATTATTTCATACTTTTTCCTTTTTGGAGTGTTTGGTTTATTATCTAGGTCGGGTTGTGATAGTACCATTATGACTTTGATTTTTGGATCATGACTAAATAGTATCAGAGCACTAGGTTCACAGGACTCATAAGTGTAAGAGCAAGATGTTTAGTAAAGTCTTGCTGTGAGACCCCAAAAATTTTTACCAAATTTATTCTTGACCCTCCCAAACTTTTGACTTGAATTGTGGTTAGGGATGTTAAAAGGGTATTTTGGAAATTTTCAAAAATTTTGGAAGGTGTTCGAGGACATTTTAGGACCCCTAGGCAGTAAACCTCTACGATAGTGGTATGCCATGCCACTTAATCTTCACAATAAGGGTGTGGAATGAAGGCTAAGCTCTGCAATAGCAGTGTGCCATGCCACTATGTATTTTTCATCTAGTTTTTTGTTTTTTGTACTTGGGTTGAGGGCATTTTGCTCCTTTTACCCCTTAAATGACTTTATAACATCAAGATGACCCTTTTTCCTTCAGATTTAAAAGATCAAACTCCATTATTTTCTTCTTTAACTCCCAACCCAAGAAAGCTCAAGGGTTTTACAGAGAATTCATCATTCAAGCTCCAAAATTTGATTTCTCTTCAATTTATTCTATATTTCAGGTATATTTCTCATTCCTTAACTTTAATTTGACATTATGGTACTTATTTATTCAATATTCGTGTATTTTAATTGATGCATTTGAAATTGGGTTGAGGGGTTTTTATTTTTATTACTTGAATTGCTTTTCCCATGTTTCAAAAGAATTATTCATGCTTTAATTTATGATCTTTAGGACTGAATTTGTGCATTGTTGTAGTGGTTGGAATAGGTGACATGGGTTTTCCTAATTTGATGAAATTCCAGCTTGGTAATGGTTTTAACCTCAACCCACTTTATAAATCTTGGTTTGAAAATGCAATTTATATCATTTAACATACCCTGGGAACTTTGCATTACTATAAAGGACAATGGATAGTAAAAATGGTTTGGATTGCCTTTGATGGCCATGGTTTTGGATTTTAAATTAAACTTAAGAGTCTAATGGTTATATGGGCTGGTTTGGCATAATTGAATTAGCTTTCAAGCATATTGGTATGATAATACGATGTTGCAAAATGCCTTAATAAAGACTCCTTGGTTAATGGTTGTGGGTATGTACAAACTATTTTAATTTGGGCATAAAGAGAATTCTGTAGCTCACCATGAAAGTGCAATCCCGGGGGACCAACATTGGAAACCATGTTTGTCGGAGTGTGGGTCTAAATGACCATGTGTCTTGATACACATTATATTTTGGATGGCTATCGCCTTGGTGTTTTCAGCCTTTCCTTTATTTATGCAACTAACACATACTGGGCCCTTCTAGCAGGGAGAACTGGACCCATATAGCCCGTGGATGCCTTTAGGATGGAATGGCTACATAGTTCAGGATAATGATTTAAAATATCATATTCATGACCCTTGTCCCTATCTCGACATCTACATATGTTTATATAAATATTGTGCATGTAATTTTGACTAGTTTTTGGTGATAGCATTATTTTATCCCTTCCTAGCATTATTTTATCCCTTCCCCTGAGTTACATGCCAGTGCTCACCTCATTGAATATCCCTGGATGTTGTACTGTTTCATGATATTGAATTCAAGGGCTTTTCTGTTACCCCTGTGAAGTGTTAGATAGTGTGGTACATTTTTTGATTTGCGTGGAAATAGTGAGCCTCCCTCTTCCAGAAGACTCTGTCATTTCATTAGTTTCTTTACTGTCTTAGTAATTTTGGATCCTTTTGTCATAGTCTGGAGCATGTCCCGACTTAGTTTGGTATTCTTGGTTTATAGGCTTTTATGGACAAGTATTGGGTTGGTTGGTTGTTTGATTCTTAGAACTTTCATTTGGTATATTTATCCCTCTTGTTATCATTTTTGGATGGATTCCAATATTTACCTTTGTGTGGTCTTGAGGTAAGGATAATCCTACCCATGGTGGGTTTGAGATAGCCCGTCACAGCCAGGAGTAGTTTGGTCCTTGACACTCATAGATCAGTACGTAGATGTTCGTATTTGTCTTTAAGAATTTATAACATATCCTTAGGAAAAACTTCTTTAATTTGATTCCTTATTTTGCGGATTTTTCATACCCAATATTCTAAACTTGTATTCTATTCTTTTTTACACAGATGGTGATGACTAGGTCTATAACTGCTAGGGATGCTAAGCCAACACCTAATATGGGAGCCCCAATTAAAGGATAAGACAGGGGTCATGGTCTACCTAGAACTAAAGGATAGGCACGAGGAGCTGCCCTAGCTAGAGAATATGTTAGGGAGGTTTCTCTCAAGCCTAAGGTTGTGTATACCAGAGATGATTATCAAATAAGGGATGGAGGACCAGCTCAGGCTCCATCGAGTTCAGTTAATACCCTATACTTTAGGACTTATTAATTGTCTCTTGAATTGTTTGGAGGGTATTCCATTCAGTGTACCAAGCATTCCTTACAGTTCGAGTAGAGCTTTGCAATCTGTATTGGCATATACTTACGTTATTCCTATTTTAGGGGTACAACCATCATCCATGGTACCCCATGTATGGATTTATTTCTTGTGAGACTTACTATTCATCCAGTTATTTTAGGAAAAGTGATATATTTTGATGATCAAAAGAGGTTTTAGAGGTTTAGTTATTTGGATCTACCAAGTTTAATGGAGTGATTGGCGAGGATATAGGAGAAGTTACATAATCTTGGATTCCTTGAGTTCTCATGGAGTACATTACACTGCCTATCAATTGGGGAATGTAGCTCGAGATTGATGGAAGTCTTAATCTAGTTGTAGGCCTTTGAGTCCACCTACTATAACTTGAGCCTAGTTTTCTAGGCCCTTCTTGGAGAGGTTTATGTGTACAAATTAAAAATAAGATACACGATGAGTTTTATCACATGGAGTAGGGTTTAATGTCTATTTCTGAGAATGAGTAATGCTTCTATGCTCTTTCTAGGTATTTAGTCACCATTATTTCTACTAAGTCAGAGAAGATTTATAAGTTTATAAAGGAATTTGAGAGTCTTTATCAGTTGGCTACTACCTAGATGCTTATTTTAGGAACTTTTTTCAGTATCATTGAGCATGGCAAGTTGACCAAGTCTATTATTCGATCTACTCAGAGAGGCACCAAGAAGGTGCATCTTCAGGGCGAGTTTAATAATCATACCTCCCACAACAGAGATTTCTCGAATAGAGGTTTCTATGGTTATCATGGTAGGATGATTCAGGTTGCTTTGTAGGGTCCTGGTGGTAGGCCTTCAGGTTTTGCAACTTCAGTTAGCTAGGCATTAGGCTATGCTAGTAGAGGCTCTAATTTTAGTTCTCTTGGACAATACGGTCGCCTTAATTCATTTATGCCCTCTTAGCTTGAGTTAGACCATAGAGGATGTTTTATATGTAATGAGGTTTTCCATATGGCTAAGGATTATCCCTGATATGTGTATGGACCCACACAATAGGGTTCTCAGCTTTAATTTTTCCCTACCCTGATATCTGCAATTAGGGATAGTTCACAAAGTAGTAGGAGTGGTGCTAGTGGTGATAAGGTATAGGTGTTAGAGTTATAGCTAGGGGAGCTCATAGTGTGGTCATGGGGTTACTTAGTCCAATACTAGACATGGTCAATGTTATGCTATACCCGGGAGACCCAAAGCAATGGCTTCAAATGCAGTTACTACATGTATTGTCCTAATTTGCTACAGATTTGTTTTCGTGTTATTTGACCCTAGGTATACATTCTCTTATGTGTCTACATATTTTTATTTTGGTTTTGATGTTGCATGTGAGCCCATTACTATGCCTCTTTATGTTTCTACTCTCGCAAGAGATTCTTTAGTTGTGAATTGAGTGTACCAAACTTGTGTGGTTACATTTATGGGCCATAAGACTTTGATAGACTTAATTATCCTAGATATGATTGATTTTATGTTATTTTGGGTATGGATTCGTTATCTCCCTATCATACTATTTTGGATTGTTATACCAAAATGGTGACCTTAGCTAAGCTAGGTATGCCAAGATTAGCTTGAACGGGTACACTTAATTCAGGTTTGAAGGGAGTTATATCCATTATACATGTTCTTTGCATGGTATAAAGAGGGTTCTTGTCTTATTTGGCTTATGTCTAATATTGTAGTGTTGCCTCAAAATCTTCGATGAATTCTATTTAGGTTTTTATGAGTTATGGATCTATTTCCAATGAATTTACATGTTATACCTCTGGATTATGATATTGATTTTGCTATTGATATAGAGCCGGACTAAAATCCTATTTTTATTCCTTCTTATAGGATGCCCCTGGTGAAGTTGAAGGAAATGAAGGAGTCTGTTGTAGGATTTTTTGAGTAAGGGGTTCACTAAACCTAGTATATCTCCTTCGACCGCTTGTGTATTTTTTATGAAAAAATAGTTCTATGCTCATGTGTTTTGATTATTGGTAGTTGAACAAAGTGACGATTAAGAAAAGTATCCTCTTTCTTGCATTGATGATCTTTTTCACTAGCTTTAGGGTGCTTTGGTGTTTTCTAAGATTGATTTAAAATTTGGGTATCACTCGTTGAAGATTAGAGCTTTAGATGTTTCAAGAATAGTTTTTCGAAATCGATGTGATCAATATGAGTTCTTGGTCATGTCTTTTGTGTTGACCAATGCCCCTATAGCGTTTATGGAGTTCATAAACCAAGTATTTTGACCATATCACAACTCTTTTATGATTGTATTTATAAATGACATCTTGGTTTGTTCTAAGAATGAGGCCAACCATGCGAACACTTGAGGATTGTTCTTCAGAGGTTGAGCGATGAGAAGTTGTAGGCCAAGTTTTCTAGGTTAATTTGGTTAGATTCTATCTCTTTCTTAGGTTATGTGATGACCAAGGATGGTATAATGGTTGATCCAGCCAAGACTATAAAAAATAAAGACTGAAGAGAGATACTCTTTATGCAACTTCAAGTAGAGAAATCAAAGTGTCTCAATCTTAGTCTCACTAGGCTTTGTAACTTTTATTTTACAATTGTTATATAAGAGTAGGACCGAGTCAACTTTGTAACATCAACTGAAGTTGTATTACAAGATCTGAAGAGCAAAATAAGTTTTCAGAACTTGTTTCTAATCATTGTACTCGAGCCCAACATTCAACGATCTAAGGAAACTTTGAAACCCAAGGGTACTGAAAGTAGGCACCACATTGGTGTTCCAAACGGGATCAATCTTTGTCTTATTACTTTATGTTTTGTTATTTACTTATTTAATTGTTTTAAATCTAATCAGTTTGCAAAGTCCACTAATCTGCAGGCGAGTCGACTTTGAGGAGTCAGTAGTTGACTCACAAAAAATTTCAATTCACCTTCCCTCTTGAATTTCAATTGGTATCAGAGAAGGTCTCATCTATAGCGTTGCTTAACCGCAAGTGACAAAGATCAAATGGCCAATTATCAAATTCTCGGCTCTCTCTTTCAAGATGGTCACTTTTCCACAAGACCACTATACTTTAATGGACAACATTAATCTTAATAGAAGAATAGGTTCAGAATCTTTGTCCAATAAAATGACTTACAAGCTTGGGTTGTCATCAAGAAGGGTCCAAAGCCGATTCCAGGACTCAAGGAGAGGTCGAAGGACAAAGACAAAGAATCAAGCAATTCTGACATAGAAAACCTTGAAAGCTTCGATGTCACGAAAGAGCAGCAAGAGGTAATCTAAGATAATGCACGTGCTATAATTTTACTTTTGTATGTAGTTAGCAGAGAAGAATACAATAAGATATAAAATTGTGAAACTGCAAAAGAAATGTAGGATAAATTGGAGGTAACCTATAAAGGAACCACCAAAGTCAAGAAGTCAAAAATTGTTGCCCAGGTCAATGAATACGAGCTGTTCTAAATGGAAAGACAGAGGATATTGAAGTAGTGTTTTCCAGATTCAGCTAGATCGTATGCTAACTTAAATCATTGGGGATGATCTATCCATGCACCCTGCAAGTCCAGAAGCTGGTTCGAAGTCTCCCAAAGGTTTGGGAAACCAAGACTGTCATTCTAGAATATGGAGATCTTCACAACATGAAATACGACAAACTACGAGGTATCATTATTGCATATGAAAAAAAATTATTTTAATAAGTACCACCAAGAGGAGAAGAAGAAATTAGTAGCCTTCAATGTTGCTCTAACTAAAGAAGTGGACATTCTGGAAGATTCCAATAGTGAAGGAATTTCTCTCATAAATCGTGGAGTAAGGAAAATCAAGAGACCGAGACAATAGAGATCCCAAGGAGCCAAGAATGATGATTCCACTAGAAGTGATAATCGTTGTTATTACTATGGAAGACCTGGTCACTTTAAACAAAGTTGTCCTGGTTAAGGAGAAGATCGTCTAGAAAAAATCAAAACTTTGGAGCCTAAAGTGATGAATATGAAATTAAAAAAAGAGGTAGAAGTCGCCAATATGTGCTTCATGGCAACTGGTGAATCCAGCGAGGTAAGAACACATGATATCATAACTATAATATTCTTGAACCTAACATAGGTTTGATAACTGAAGGACTTCAAAAGGTCATAAATGAATATAACAAACTTTCTTAAGAAAAGAAAAGTTGTGAAGCTCGATTTAAATAAAAACTTGAGGAGGAACAGAAAAGTCATCAAATAGAAATCAAAGCATGTCAATTTGGAATTGACCTACTTCATGAAGAGATTAATGATATAAAAATAAAGCTAAACAGTATTAAAAAATCTCTAGTCACAGTTTTGTGAAATCCAACTCTTTTCAAAACAAATCTAGCTCCTCATCAAAATCATTTAAATTAGCTAAGATCTCCTTTTCTTTTAGAGGACCTGTATGTTTTATATATGGACAGAGAGGGCACAAATCATACAGCTGTAGGCATAAACCTAAATTTGTATGGGTTTGGAGGCCCAAAAGAAGTATATCTAACCCACAAGGACCCAAGACTACTTGGGTACCTAAACAAAACTGATCTTTTTGTATTGCAGAAACATGGTCGCAAGAGCTATAAGAAAGAAATATGGATCATTGATAGTGGATGTTCCAGAGACATGACAAGAAAAAAATAAAAAATTTTTGCTCTAGAGAAAATAGATTGGGGATTAGTAAGGTTTGATGATAGTGCTAGAGGCAATGTCATCAGAGTTGGCCCAGTAAAACTCAATTCATCATGTGAATTCACAAAAGTATATCTAGTAGACGGCCTCAAACACAATTTGCTCAGCATTAGTCAACTCTGTGATACCAAATTTGAAGTACTCTTCAAGGCCAAAAATTGCTCAATCAAACACAACAAAAGAAACATGTCTCTTATTGGTGAAACCGTTGATAACAATTACATCTTAAATAGTCCTGATTTTTCTACCTTAACCTGCCTTAATATGCAAACCAATGATACTTGGTTGTGGCATAAAAAGCTTGGGCATGCCAGCATGCATATATTGAGAAATTGTCTACACTTGATTTGGTGAAAGGTCTGCTAAAACTCAAGTTTGAAAAGGATCATATTTGTCATGCCTGCAAATTGGGTAAATAGACTCGAACAACTTTCAAAGTCAAAGACATTGTCTCTACTACCAAACCTCTTCAAACAATCCACATAGATTTGTTTGGTCCCACCAAGACCGTAAGCATTGGTGGAAAGAGATATGTTTCTGTCATAGTTGATGATTTCTCACAATTTATTTGGGTAATATTTCTTGCACATAAACTTGAGGCTTTCACAAATTTTGAGATTTTTTGTAGAAAGGTACAGAGAGAAGCTGTACACCTTATCACTTATGTTCACAGTGATCATGGAGGAGAATTTGAAAATATGTTGTTTAAAGAGTATTGTGCTTAGAATGGATACTCTCAGAACTTCTCTTCACTGTGGTCTCCTAAAAAATTGTAAGAATGCCTTAGCAAAATTCAATCCATAAAGTGACGAAGGTATTTTTCTTAGGTACTCTCCCACTAGTCGTGCTTACAGGGCTTTTAATAAAAGAACCCTGTGTGTTGAGGAATCTATGCATATTATTTTTGATGAATCTAATCACCTCCCTATGAGTTTAAGTGCTAATGAAGGATAGGTGAGTAATCTATAAACTGTAGAAAATCACAGCACAACCTCAGAACCTCCGTAAGAAAAGTCGACTATACCTCCAACAGAGTGAACTCTCATAACAAAAATAGTGAAACTAAGTGTTCTAAAAGAATGGAAGCACGATACTAGCCATCCAAATGAAATTATCATCAGAATCCAGAAGATGGAGTGCAAACTAGAGCATCATTAAGGAGTAAAGCATTTATTGCCCTTGTGTCCCAAATCGAACCAAAGAAAACTGGTGAAGCTCTTAATGATGAATCATGGGTTGAATCTATGAAGGAAGAACTGGATTAGTTTGAATGAAATAAAGTCTAGACTCTAGTTGAAAGACCTAGAAACTACTCAATAATTGGAACCAGATGGGTCTACAGGAATAAATTAAATGAAGAAGATAAAGTTATCAGAAATAAATCCAAACTTGTAGCTCAAGGCTACTCTCAGAAGGAAGGTATTGATTATGATGAGATCTTTGCTCCCGTGGTAAGGTTAGTGTCAATATGAATTTTATTAGCTTTTAACATGTTCAAATATTTTAAGTTATATCAAATAGACGAAAAAAGTGCTTTCTTAAATGGCTTTATTCATGAGGAAGTTTTTGTAAAAAAAAAAAAACCCTATATTTGAAGATCATTCACATCCAAATCAAGTTTTCAAATTATCAAAAGCACTCTACGACCTCAATACTTTTTTACTAAATAATAATTTTCAGAGGGTTAAAATTGACACAACACTATTCATACAAAAACATGATTCAAATCTCCTCATTGTGCAAATTTACGTTGATGATATCATCTTTGGTAGTGATAACATCTCTATGTGTGAGAATTTAGCTAATTTGATGAAAGGAGAATTCAAAATGAGTCTTATTAGAGAGCTCATATTCTTTCTGGGATTACAAATCAAATAAAGTTCCAAAAGCACTTTCATCATTCAAGCCAAGTACACGAAAGAACTCATCAAAATATTTGGTATGGAAAAAGGAAAGGCCTATGGAACACCAATGATACCATCCATAAGCATTGATTCAGACTTATCTAAAAAGGAAACTGATGAAAAGATGTATCGAGGGATGATCGGATCTCTACTATACTTGACTGCAAGTCAATCGGATATTATTTTCAGTGTGTGTAAATCTGCCAGATTTCAGTTGACTCCCAAGGAGTCTCACCTCACTTTTGTCAAGTGAGTCATATGAATTCTAATAGGAAATCAAGACTTTGGACTATGGTATACCTGCTCCTCATACTTTGATTTAACTGGTTATTCATATGTTGATTTTGTAGGAGAGAAAAATGATAGAAAGAACACTAACAGAACATGCCAAATTCTTGGTGATGCCCTTATCTTATGGCATAGCAAGAAGCAAACTTTCGTTGCTCTTTCAACCACTAAAGCTGAATACATAGTTGTTGGAAGATGTGGTACTCAAATCTTATGGATTATGCATCATCTTCTTGACTTTGACATATCTTTTGAATCTGTTCCAATTATGTGTGATAATACTAGTGCTATTAGCTTATCTAAGTATATTGTGCATCACTCTAGGGCTAAACATATTGATATTAATCATTATTTTATTTGAGATCATGTATAGAATGGTCATTTTACTCTAAAATTCATTGACTTCGAAAATCAACTAGCAGATATTTTTACAAAACCCCTGCTAAAGGAAAGATTTTATTCCCTTCGACAAAGGCTTGGTATTCTTAGCATTAATGATTTTTAAGTTTTATTTTGGATATGTGCAAACTTCCTTGTCTGCACACTGCCTGTGTGTTGTTTCTTTTTTATTATGTCAAAGAGGGAGAAAAAGGAACATCAAAGTAATGTAATATCCTATACTTTTCCTAGCTTAATTTCATGTATAAAATGTCAAGGGTTCTCTTCAAAAAAATTATTAACTTTTGTTACATGTACAATTTTCCATATTTAGACTCTTCATTGTATGGGAAATTGAATAAGCTTTCCATCGATACTAATTTTATCCAAATATGATACTCAGTTAAGAAGTTATGGCGTTTTTGTTAAAGCTGTATGCCATCTTGGCAATCACCGCATCGCGGTGAAGGATAATTTCCCATTCATCAAATTCTAGTGGACTTTCGTGATAATCCCACATTTCAGAGAATCCCCAATTCCTAATTGTTAATTTCCAGTGGCTCACCGTGATAGTAGCGCATCGCGGTGAAGGCCAAAATGGCATTTTAATAGTGTAATGTGATAGCTCCGTGTCACGTTGAACTTCCAGTTCCCACTCGTCCTTTTCCAGTGATCCACTGTAATAGTGCTGGTCGCGGTGGAATGTAAAATCGGAAAAAAAATGTAGTTTCCAATTCTAATTAAGAGTTTAAAAAGGGCACTTTGGTCAATTCCCAAGCCACAGTTCGTGAATAACATAAAATTCAACCCATTCTAAGCCTATTATTCTTATTTTTCAACAATTCTCTCTTAAAGAAAAACCCTAGAACTCAAAGCTTACTCTCCAAGAAATCAAATTCCTCCATTTTTTTTTCAAGAAAGCTCTAAATTGAGGATTCCCAAATGAAGATAATTAAGAACTCATCTTCAAGAACTCAAATAAGAATCAAAAATTCAAGATTTCTTCATCTAATCATCAATTAAGGTATGTAGGATTTATGAACAACGATCCTCTATCATTCTTCTGCCCAAAACCAAGTTTTATATCAAATTTATATGATTTTAATGAATGTACATTATATTTGAATTAGGGTTCATACCCATTATAGAAAATTGCAAGATTATGAGATTTCAAGTGATTTTAAAAGTTTAAGTGCATGTTTATTTTCATGCCTATTGCAGTAATTTCTATATTTTGAGATGAATTATCATTGTTTTCAATACCAAGCATGATTATTATGATGTTTTGACATAAGATTGATGCATTGGTTACTAAGCGTAAGATTATATATTGATATTTCATGAAATATGATGCTTTAAGCATCTTATGATCAGATTATTTACAGATTTTTAATAAAGCTTTGATCTTTTGATCCTGAGATAAGTTTGGAATCCACTTTACATATTTATTATAGATTACAGAATTCAGAATAGCTTTACTTACAAATTGAATCAGATAAATGCATAACTGGTTTTTATAACAAACCCTTATGCTAGTTTTTAAAAGTGGATTTCCAATAGAATAAGTGCAGATTAAAGGGAATAGTATTTAGCACCGATCGAGAAGTGTGGAATTAGCATGCCCTATCTTTCACAAAACTACATAGCCAACGTACATACAGATTCAGATTATTCCTATTTCTATATGGATGACAGATACAGATGTGATCACTTAGATTAGGTTATACTCCTTGGCAAAAGTATGACACCTCTTCCCATCGTGAGGTTTTCCCCTTTGGGGAACAAGATGTTGGACTCTATGTTAGCTCACATGGTTTATGTCAATTAGAAGAATCTCCCTTCCAGATAAACTTTTGAAAAAGTATTTCCCTTGCAAATAGTTTTTAAGAGAATTCCCAACTAGTAAAGAAAAGCTTTTAAGATAACCAAGTGTAAAGGCTCACAAATTTTACTCAGATTATGCTTTACAGAAAGATATTAGCTTTAAATTTTAGCTTCATATAAGTGAGCTCTTTTTACACATAGATGGTATGATTGACAGACAGAATGCTAGAACAGCTTTCAGAACTAAATATTATGACTCACTAGATTTATAAAGTATGATTACTTCTTATTATTACAGATTTTAGTTTTTAGATATTCCAGCTTATGTAAGTCATTTACATTTAGCATACATTATTTATGAACTATGATGATGTTTTATATTTTGTTTTACTTATGCATTTCACCCCCGTATACTCAGTACATCCTCAAAGTACTGATCCACATATATGTCTATGTGCTCCATTGTCTTATAATGTAGGTTCAGGTGCTCAGTTCTAGTAGCGTAAGTAATTTTGAGCATCTCCATCTACATAATGATTGTTGGTGAGTCCTTATAGTTCAGTGACTTAGTCATTCAGTTTATTTTTAGCTTAACAAATTAGATGATTTAGTACTTTTAGGCAGTTTGAGTCAGCTGGGGGCTTGTCCCAATGGCTCTCTAGATATTAGTAGTAGAGGCTTGTCAGACTGCTAGATATGATTTACATTATTCAGTTTTGATTGTCCAGACTCTTAATGCTATTAATTTAGATGTTACAGTTCTAATATTCGCAGTTAGTTCAGACAGATTTTTGTATTTAGTTTGATTTTATACCTATATTTCACTTATTATGAGATTCAGATTTAGTAGAAGGCAGGCAGGGTTAGCTTAAGGATACTCATAGTCTTAAGCACCGTGTGATGTCTTAGGACTAGGTTTTGGGGTGTTACAAACTTGGTATTAGATCCTAAGGCTTATAAGAGTCCTCGGGAGTTAGACAAACCGCGTTACATAGATTATTGATCATGGGTATAAAGTGCACCACATTTATGGGCAAGAGGCTATAGGATGTTTTTAGGAAATCATCTCTTTCTTTCATGATCTATCATTCTTACAGTATCTCTATCTACTTTTAACTCATGATCTTAAGTGATATTTGAACATGCTTCCTCGTTATGCTAACACCCGCAGAAAAGATAACCAGCACCCCAGCCCGTCGATCCTCTGAATGAGAATGTATCCCATGCTGAATTCAGGGCTTTCTTTCAAGTATTGGCCTAAGATATGACTTCTAATATTCAACGCAACCATCAAGCTGTAGTCCCACTTCAGCAGAATAGTGATTTACCAGCAGCTAGAATCAGAGATATCATGAGAATGAATTCTCCAGAGTTCTATGGGTCAAAAGCAGGTGAGGACCCACAAATTTATCTAGATGAGGTGAAGAAGATCACCCAAATTATGCATAATTTTTAAGAGAAGATTATAGATTTGGCATCCTATAGATTGAAGGATGTAGCTATGATTGGGTAGTTATGTGGAGATGGTAGAGGTGAAAATGCAGCTCCTATGAGTTGGCAGGTATTTTGAGTTACTTTTATAGATAATTTCTTTCTGCATGAGATAAGAGAAGATAAGATAGAGGAGTTTATGAATTTTAGGTAGGGCTCATTAATAGTGAAGGAGTACTACCCTAAGTTCAATCAGTTGTCTAAGTATGCCCCTAATATGATGGTTAATCCTAGGGTAAGTATGAGTAAGTTTTTTATTGGAGTGTCTAGCTTGGTAATCAAAGAGTGTAGGACTGACATTCATATTGGAGACATGGATTTTGCTAGATTGATAATTAATACCCAGCAAAATAAGAAAGAAAAGTTGAAGGGAAGAGATCGAAGTAATAAGAAAGCTAGAACAGAGCAGTTTGAGTATAACCAGACTAAGTATGAAGGGGGAAATTATTTGTAGTTTTAGAATCGTTTATCTATGCCAACACCATCTTCAGCTAGCATTCTCGCTCCTAGAGCTAGGCAGGAGCAGTAGGTAAGTCTTCTATGTCTAGATCTCAGAAAAGTGTGAGTGGAAGACATAGTTATCCTCCATGTGCTAAGTGTCATAAGAATTATCTTGGTGAGTGTTTGATGGGACAGAAGGGTTGTTATGGTTGTGGTAAGTTGGGTCATGGAATCAAAAAGTGTCCGCGTGCTAAGAAGGAAAATAATGATGTTCATCCCCAGACTCAGGCTACTAGTGCTCCAGCTCTTCTAGGTTGCCCAATCCCTTCTCAGTGTATGTCATCCAGTACCGGTGGTGGTCAGCTCCTCTAGGTCGCCCAGTCCCTCCTCAATGTACGTCGTCCAGTATCGGTGGCGGTCAGCACTAGAATCAATTTTATGCTTTACCATCCTATCAAGAGTAGGAGGATTCACCACATGTTGTTATCGTTATGCTTCATGTATTTCATCTTGATGTTTATGTATTAGTAGACCCTGGGTCGATTTTTCTTATGTAACCCCATTAATTGTAGTGAAATTTGAAATTAGTCTTGAAAAGATCCCTGAGCCTTTCTTGGTTTCTACCCTATTAGGTGAGTTAGTTATTGCCAAACAAATCTATAAAAAGTGTCATATCACTGTCCTTCATAAAATCATGTTAGAAGATCTAACAGAGTTAGATATGGTTGACTTTGAACTTATTCTTGGTATTCATTGGCCCCATTCTTGTTATGCCTCTATAGATTGTCACACCCAAGTGGTGAAGTTTCAATTTCCAAATGAGCCAATCTTTGAGTGGGGAGGTAATTCAGTGTCTCCCAAGGGCCATTTTATATCCTATCTTAAAGCTAGAAGGTTGATTTCAAAGGGTGCATCTATTATCTAGTTAAGGTCAAAGACACTAAGTCAAAGACTCCAACAATTCTGTCAGCCAGTGTAGTCAATGGGATTCCTGATGTCTTTCCCAAAGATTTGCCAGGGGTACCTCCCGATAAGGAAATAGAATTTGGGATTGACTTTCTTCTAGATACTCATCCTATTTCTATTTCTACATATTGTATGGCTCCATCCAAGCTTAAGAATTTAAAAGAGCATCTCAAAGATCTCTTAGATAAGGGTTTTATAAGGCCTAGTGATTCTCTATGGGGCACTCTAGTCTTATTCATGAGAAAGAAAGATGGCTCTTTGCGTATGTGCATTGACTATCGACAGCTGAATAAAGTTATAGTCAAAAACAAATATCCTCTTCCAAGAATTGATGAATTATTTGATCAGCTCCAAGGTACAAGTTATTTCTCAAAGATATACCTTAGATCCAGCTATCATCAGCTTAAAGTAAGGGAATGTGATTTTCCAAAGACAGCTTTCAGAACCCGTTATGGTCATTTTGAGTTCCTAGACGTGTCCTTTGGGCTAACAAATGACCCAGCAGCCTTCATGGACTTGATGAACAGAGTGTTCAAATAGTATCAGGATATATTTGTCATAGTCTTTATCGATTATATTTTTGTCTATTCTTATAGTGAGAATGATCATATAGATCACCTTAGAATTGTATTGAAAACTCTTAGAGATCACTAGTTGTTCACCAAATTAAGCAAATATCAATTTTATCTAAGGTCAGTAGCTTTCCTTGGTCATATTATTTCTAGTGATGGTATTAGAGTTGATCCTCAAAAGATAGAAGTAGTAAGAAAATGGCCTAGACATATCTCTCCGTCAGACATTAGAATTTTTTTGGGTTTATCTGGCTATTAAAGATGTTTCAATGAAGGTTTTTATTCTATTGCATCTTCTATGTCTAGATTAACCCAAATGAAAGTTAAGTTTCATTGGTCAGATTCCTACGAGAAAAGTTTTCAGGAGTTGAAGACTCAACTCACTTCAGCCCCAATTTTAGAATTATGGTACAAATGGTTTTGTGGTGTATTATGATGCCTCTACAGTTGGTTTGGGTTGTATTTTAATGCAAAGAGGTAAAGGTTATATCCTATGCCTCTAGACAGCTTAAGCCTCACGAAAATAACTACCCTACCCATGATCTTTAGTTAGCTGCTGTTGTGATTGCTTTTAAAATCTGGAGGCACTATCTTTATGGAGAGCATGTTGATGTGTTTATGGACCACAAAAGTTTACAATATGTGTTTACTCAGAGGGAGTTGAATCTCCATTAGAGAAGGTGGCTTGAATTATTAAAAGATTATGACATGAGTGTGTTGTATCATCCGGGCAAGGCCAATATAGTGGCAGATGCCCATAGTAGAATGTCAATGGGTAGTGTTGCTCATGTGGAGAATGATAAGAAGGAGCTATTTTGAGAAGTTCACTGATCAGCTAGATTGAGTGTGAGATTGGTTGACTCAGCTGAAGGGAATGTTTGGGTTAAGAGTAGTTTTGAAACTACTCTAGTTTTGGAAGTGAAAGAGAAGCAAGATAAAGATTCTAGTTTGGTCAAACTGAAAGAGTCAGTTAGGGACCAAAACGTGGAGGTTTTCTCCCAAGGGGGAGATGGTGTGTTAAGATAATAGAGTAGATTATGTGTACTATGTGTTGATTATTTGAGGCAGCGGATTATGGTGGAAGCGCATGGTGTTTGTTATTTTATTCATCTGGCATCCACCAAGATATACCACCACTTGCGGGAAAATTTATTTGTGGAGTGGTATGAAAAAAGATATAGCGGAGTTCGTAGCTAAGCATTCAACTTGTCAACAGGTTAAGGTAGAGCAGAAAAGGCCTTGTGGTATGTTGCCAGAGTTTGGTATCCCCACTTAGAAATGGGAGGAGGTAAATATAGAATTTATGATTGGATTACCACATTTGTGTCATCAGCATGATTTGATTGGGTTATTGTAGACAGATTAACTAAGTCAGTGCATTTCTTGCCAGCTCACACGTCCTACACAGCTGAAGATTATGCTAAGTTGTATATCAGAGGGTTAGTCAGATTGCATGGAGTTTCTTTGTCCATCATCTAAGATAGGGGTACTCAGTTTACCTCTCAGTTTTGGAAAGCCTTTCAAAAGGGTCTTGGTACCCAAGTTCATCTTAGTTTAGCTTTTCATCCGCAGACAGATGGTCAGGCAGAAAGGACCATTCAGACTATAGAGGATATGTTGAGAGAATATGTTCTTGATTTCAAAGGTAGTGGGATGACCATTTGTCGTTGATGGAGTTCGTCTATAATAACAGTTATCATGCTAGTATTTGGACGAATCTGTTTGAAGGTCTTTATGGGCGGAGATGTAAATCACTAATTGGTTGGTTTAAAGTGGTTGAGGCCACTTTGATTGGGCCGTACATGGTGTTTGAAGCCATGGAGAAAGTTTAGCTAATTAATGAGAGATTGCAAGTAGCCCATAGTCGTCAAAAATCTTATGCACACGTAAGAAGAATAGATCTTGAGTTTGGGGTTGATGACCTTGTGTATTTGAAAGTTTCACCCATGAAGAGGGTGAAGAGATTTGGCAAAAAGGGGAAGCTTAGTTCCCGATATGTAAGCCCATTCCAGATTTTGAGTTAATGTTGGGAAGGTGGCGTGAGATTGAGCTACCTGCAGATTTATCCTCAGTTCATCCAGTATTCCATGTGTCCTGTTGAAGAAGTGCATAGACGATTCAGCCGTTATAGTTTCTCTAGAAAGTACAGATATTTAGAATAGTGTTTCAGTAAAGATTCTTGATCGTCAGATTCGTAGACTAAGGAACAAATAAGTTCCCTTGGCCAAAGTTCTGTGGCTAAATCAGTCTGTTAAGGGTGCTACTTGGGAAGCAGAAGCAGACATGCGTACCAAGTATCCTTAATTCTTTTCCACGAACTCAGATTCAGCCGAAGGTGATAGTCTTCCTTTATTCAGTTCTTTTCCAGTCTCGGGTTTAGGAATATAGTTTTTTCATGTAAATTCATGCACTCGTAGATCAGATCAGTAGCTCAGTATGTATTAGATTTAATCATACAGATATTTCAGTTGTGCATGATAGCTTATAGCTCATATTCCTTAGTATTTCCAGCTTAACTAGCCACATTCGAGGACGAATATTTCCAAGGGAGAGATAATGTAATACCCCATACTTTTCCTAACTTAATTTCATGCATAGAATGTCAAGGGTTTTATTAAAAAAAATGAATAACTTTTGTTACATGTAGAATTTTCCAGATTTAGACTCTCCATTGTGTGGGAATTGAATAAGCTTTCCATCGATACCAATTTTGCCTAAATCCGATACTCGGTTGAGAAATTATGGCATTTTTAGTAAAGCAGTATGCCATCTGGAAAATTATTGCATCACGGTGAAGGATAATTTCCCATTCATCAAATTCCAGTGGACCACCGCGACAAGCCCGCATTGCAGAGAATCCCCAGTTCTCAATTGTCAATTTCCAGTGGCTCAGCACGATAGTGGAACGTCGCGGTGATAGACAAAATGGCATTTCAATAGAATACCACGATATCTCCATGTTGCATTGAACTTCTAGTTACCACTCATCCTTTTTCAGTAAGACACCGCGATAGTAGCGTGTAGCGGTGGCATGTAAAATCAGAAAAGTTGTTGTTTCCATTTCCGATTAAAAGTTTGAAAATGGAACTTTGGTTAATTCTCAAGCCCCCAATTCATGAATAACATAAGATTAAACCCATTTTACGCCTATTATGCTTATTTTTCAAAAATTCTCTCTCTAAGCAAAACCCTAGAACTCAAAGATTTCTCTCTAAGAAATTAAATTCCTCCATTGTTTCACCAAGAAAGCTCTAAATTGAGGATTCCAAAATCAACATAATTAAGAACTCATCTTCAAGAACTCCAATAGAAATCCAAAATTCAAGATTTCTTCATCTAATCATTAATTAAGGTATGTGGGGTTTATGAACAAGGATCTTCTTTCATCCTTGTGCCAAAACCCAAGTTTTCTATCAAATTTATACGATTTTGAATGATTATACATGAGATTTGAATTAGGGTTCATACCCATTTAGAAGTTGAAGTGCATGTTTATTTTCATATTTTCATGCCTATTGCGGTAATTTCCAGATTTTGAGATGAATTATCATTGTTTTCATTACCGAGCATGATTATTAAGATGTTTTGACATAAGATTGATGCTTGGGTTACTAAGCCCAAAATTATATGTTGATATTTCAAGAAAGATGATGCTTTAAGAATCTTATGATTAGATTATTTAAAAATTTTCAATAAAGCATTGATCTTTTGATCCTCAAATGAGATTTGGAATCCACTCTACAGGTTTACAGATTACTACACTCAGAATAGCTTTATTTACAGATTGAATTAGATAAATGCATAACTGGTTTTTATAATAAACCCTTATGCTAGTTTTTAAAAGTAGATTTCCAACAGAATGAGCGCAGATTAAAGGAAGTAGTATTTAGCACCGAGCGGAAAGTGTGGGATTAACATGCCTTATCTTCCACAAAACTACGTAGCCAACGCAGGTATGATTAAGATTATTCCTATTTCTATATGGATGACAGATACAGATGTGATCACTTAGATTAGGTTATACTCCTTGGCAAAAGTATGACACCTCTTCCCATCGTGAGGTTTTCCCCTTAGGTTTTCCCCTTAGGGGAACAAGACGTTGGACTGCATGTTAGCTCACATGGTTTATGTCGGTTAGAAAAACCTCCCTTACAGATAAGCTTTTGAAAAAGTATTTTCCTTTGTAGAATAGTTTTTAAGAGAATTCCCTACTAGTAAAGAAAAGCTTTTAAGAAAACTAAGTGTAAAGGCTTACAAATTTTACTCAGATTATGCTTTATAGAAAGTTGTTAGCTTCAAATTTTAGATACAATAGTGAGCTCTTTATACACTTAGATAGTATGATTTACAAATAGAATACTAGCACAGCTTTCAGAACTAAGTGTGATGACTCACTAGATTTATAAAGTACGATTTCTTTTTATTATTACACATTTTAGTTTTCAGATATTCCAGCTTATGTGGTTCATCGACATTTAGCATACATTATTTACAAACTATTATGATGATTGATATTATATTTTACTTAAGCATTTCACCCCTATATACTCAGTACATCCTAAGAGTACTGATCCATATATACGTCTACGTGCTATATTGTCTCATAATGTAGGTTCAGGTGCTCAGTTCCAGCAGCGTGAGTAATTTCAAGCATTTCCATCTACATAATGATAGTTGGTAAGTCCTCATAGTTCAGGGACTTAGTCATTCAGTTTATTTTTAGCATAATAGATTAGATGATTTAGTACTTTCAGATAGTCTGAGTCAGTTGGGGGCTTATCCCAGTGGCTCTCTAGATATTAGTAGTAGAGGCATGTCAGACTGCTAGATATGATTTAGATTATTTAGTTTTGATTGTCTAGACTCTTAATTCTATTAATTTAGATGTTATGATTCCAATATTCGCAGTTAGTTCAGATAGATTTTTGCATTTAGTTTGATTTTACACCTATATTTCACTTATTATGAGATTCAGATTTAGTAGAAGGCAGGCAGGGTTAGCTTAAGGATACTCATAGTCTTGAGGACTGTGTGATGTCTTAGGACTAGGTTTTGGAGTGTTACAAACTTGGTATCAGATCCTAAGGTTTATAAGAGTCCTCGGAAGTCAGATAAGCCACGTTACGTAGAGTCTTGATCATGGGTGTGAAGTGCACCACATTTTGAGCAAGAGGCTATGGGATGTTTTTAGGAAATCATCTCTTCATTTCATGATCTATCATACTTATAGTATCTCTATCTACTTTCAAATCATGCTCTTACATGATAGTTGAACATGCCTCCTCGTTGAGCTAACACCCGCAGAATGATAACCAACTGCCCTAGACCGCCAATTCTCTGAATGAGAATGTATCCCATGCTGAATTTAGGGTTGTTTTTCAGGTATTGGCCCAAGCTATGATTGCTAATATTTAGGGCAACCATCAGACTGTAGTCCCACTTCAGTAGAATGGTGATTTCGCAACAGCCAGAATTAGAGATTTCATAAGAATAAATCTGCCAGAGTTCTTTTGGTCAAAATAAGGTGAGGACCCACAACTTTATTTAGATAAGGTGAAGAAGATCACCTAGATTATGTATTTTTTAAAAAAGGAGAGTGTAGAGTTGGCATCTTATAGATTGAAGGATGTAGTGTATGATTGGGTGGTTATGTGGAGAATGGTAGAGGTGAGAATAAAGCTTTTATGAGTTGGTAGGTATTTCAAGATTCTTTTCTCGATAGGTTCTTTCTGTATAAGATGAAAGATGCTAAGATAGAGGATTTTATGAATTTGAGGTAGGTCTCAATGACAGTGAAGGAGTACAACCTTAAGTTCAATCAGTTATCTAAGTATGCCCCTGATACGATGGCTGATCCTAGGGCAAGTATTAGTAAGTTTTTTATTGGAGTGTCTATCTTGGTAGTTAAAGAGTTAGGATTGCCATACTTATTGGAGACATAAAACTTGCTATATTTATAATTTATGCCCAGTAGATTGAGGTAGAGAAGTTAAAGGAAAGAGATAGAAGTAATAAGATAGCTAGAATAAGGCAATTTAAGAATGGCCAGACTAGGTCTGGAGGGGGAAATTGTTAATAGTTTTAGAATTATTCATCAATGCTAGCACCATCTTCAACTAGTTCTCCCACTCCTAGAGCTAGGTAGGAACTATAAGGTGAGTCTTCTATGTCCGGATCTCTGAA
This sequence comes from Capsicum annuum, assembly GCF_002878395.1. Classification (NCBI taxonomy): domain Eukaryota; kingdom Viridiplantae; phylum Streptophyta; class Magnoliopsida; order Solanales; family Solanaceae; genus Capsicum; species Capsicum annuum. The sequence continues at coordinate 193,136,789 of NC_061114.1, forward strand.
GAGTGTGAGTGGAAGACACAATTATCCTCTATGTGCTAAGTGAGGTAGGAATCATCATGGTGAATGTTTGATGGGACGGAAGGGTTGTTATGGTTGTGGTAAGTTGGTTATGGAATCATAGAGTGTCCGCATGTTAACCAGGGAAATAAAGATGTTCGTCCCTAGACTCAAGCTACTAGTGCTCCAGCTCTTCTAGGTCCCCCAGTTCTTCCCCAGGGTGCGTCATCCAGTATCGGTGGTGGTCAGTTCCTAAATCAGTTTTATGATTTACCATCCCATCAGGAGCAGGATGATTCACCATATGTTGTTACTGGTATACTTTGTGTCTTTCCTCTTGATGTTTATTTTCTGTTAGACCTTGGGTCGAGTTTCTCTTATATAACCCTATTAGTGTAGTGAATTTTGAAATTTGTCCTTAAATGATCCTTAAGCCTTCTTGGTTTCTACCCCAGTAGGTGAGTCAGTTGTTGCCAAACAAATCTATAAAAAAATTTCTATCATCGTCCTTTATAAAATCATATTAGCAGATCTAATAGAGTTAGATATGGTTGATTTTGATCTTATTCTTGGTATGGATTAGATCCATTCTTGTTATGCTTCTATAGATTGTCGCACCCGAGTGGTGAAGTTTCAGTTTCTAGATGAGCTAGTCTTTGAGTGGGGAAGTAATTCAGTGTCTCCCAAGAGTCATTACATATCCTATCTTAAAGGTAGAAGGTTGATTTCTAAAGAATATATCCATCATCTAGTTAGGGTCAAAGACACTAAGTTGGAGACTCCAACAGTTCAGTTAGTCAGTGTAGTCAATGAGTTTCCTGATGTCTTTCCCAAAAATTCGCCAGGGGTAACTCCAGATAGGGAAATAGAATTTGGGATTAACCTTCTTCTAGATACTCAGCCTATTTCTATTCCTCTATATTGTATCGATCGAACCGACCTTAAGGATTTAAAAGAGCAGCTCAAAGATCTCTTAGATAAGGGTTTTATAAGGCCTAGTGTTTCTCCATGGGGCGCTCCCATCTTATTCGTGTGAAAGAAAGATGGTTCTTTGAATATGTGCACTGACTATCACCAACTGAATAAAGTTATAGTCAAAAACAAATATCCTTTTTCTAGAATTGATGACTCATTTGATCATCTCCAAGGTGCAAGTTATTTCTCAAAGATAGACCTTAGATCCGGCTATTATCAACTTAAAGTAAGGGAATGTGATATTCCAATGACAACTTTCAGAACCCATTATGGTTATTTTGAGTTCCTAGTCATGTCCTTCGGGCTAACAAATGCCCTAGCAACCTTCATGGACTTGATGAACAGAGTTTTAAAATAGTATCTAGACATGTTTGTCATAGTCTTTATCGATGATATCCTTGTCTATTCTTGTAGTGAGGATGATCATACAGACCACCTTAGAATTATATTGCAAACTCTTAGAGATCACTAGTTGTTTTCCTAATTCAGCAAATGTTAATTTTGGCTAAGGTCAGTAGCTTTCCTTGGTCATATTATTTATAGTGGTGGTATTAGAGTTGATCCTTGAAAGATAGAAGTAGTAAGAAATTGTCCAAGACCTATGTCTCCATAAGACATTAGAAGTTTCTTAGGTTTAGCTGGCTATTACATATGTTTTGATGAGGGTTTTTCTTCTTTTGTGTCTTCTATGTCTAGTTTGACCCAAAATAAAATTAAGTTTTAGTGGCCAGATTCCCTCGAGAAGAGTTTTTAGGAGTTAAAGACTCAACTCACTTCAACACTGGTTTTAGCATTACCTGATGGTACATATGGTTTTGTGGTGTATTCTGATGGCTCTAGAGTTGGTTTGGGTTGCATTTTGATGCGTAGAGGTAAGGTTATAGCCTATGCCTCTAGACAGCTTAAGCCTCATGAAAAGAGCTACCCTACCCATGATCTTGAGTTAGCTGCTGTTGTGTTTGCTTTGAAAATCTAGAGGCACTATCTTTATAGGGTACATGTTGATGTGTTTATGGATCACAAAAGTTTGCAATATGTGTTTACTCAGAAGGAGTTGAATAATATCCGTCAGAGAAGGTGGTTAGAATTGTTAAAAGATTATGACATGAGTGTTTTATATCATCCGAGCAAGGCCAATGTAGTGGCCGACGACCTTAGTAGATTGTCCATGGGCAATGTTGCTCGTGTGGAGGTTGATAAGATGGAGCTAGTTCGAGAAGTTCATCGGTTAGCTAGATTGAGTGTGAGATTGGTTGACTTAGCTGAAGGGAATGTTTGGGTTTAGAGTAGTTCCGAATCTTCTCTATTTTTGGAAATGAAAGAGAAACAAGAGAAGGTTCTAGTTTGGTCAAACTAAAAGTGTGAGTTAGGGACCAAAAGGTTGAGGTTTTCTCCCAAGGGGGAGATGATGTATTGATATAACAGAGTAGATTGTGTATACCATGTGTTGATAATTTAAGGCAGCAGATTATGGAGGAAGCACATGGTGTCCATTATTCCATTCATCTGGGAGCCACCAAGATGTACCGCTATTTGTGGGAAATCTATTGGTAGAGTGGTATGAAGAAAGATATAGCAGATTTCGTTGCCAAGTGTGCAAATTGTCAATAGTTTAAGGTAGAGCACCAAAGTCCTGGTGGTACATTATCAGAGTTTGGTATCCCCACTTGGAAATGGAAAGAGGTGAAAGATTGACTAAGTTAGCACTTTACTTGCCAGTTCACACATCCTACACAGCTGAAGATTATGCTAAGTTGTATATCAGAGAGTTAGTCAGATTCGATGGAGTTCCTTTGTCCATCATCTTAGATAGGGGTACTCAGTTTACTTCTTAGTTTTGGAAAGGCTTTCAGAAGGGTATTGGTACCCAAGTTTATCTTAGTTCATCTTTTCATCCGCAGATAGATGGTTAGGCAGAAAGGAATATTTAGACTTTAGAGTATATGTTGAGAGTATGTGTTCTTGATTTCAAAGGTATTTGGGATGACCATTTTTCATTGATTGAGTTCGCCTTTAATAACAGTTATCATGCTAGTATTCGGATGGCTCCATTTGAAGCTCTTTATGGGTGGAGATGTAGATCGCCAATTGGTTGGTTCAAAGTGGGTGAGGCCGCTTTGATTGGGCTATACATGGTTTTTGAAGCCATGGAGAAAGTTCAATTGATTAGAGAGAGCTTGAAAGCAGCCCAAAGTCGTCAAAAATCTTATGCAGACGTAAAATGAAGAGATCTTGAGTTTGAGGTTTATGACCTTATGTATTTGAAAATTTTGCCCATGAAGCGGGTGAAGAGATTTGGAAATTCCCAAGCCACTGTGATAGTGGTGTGTAACGCCCTGAGTTTGAACCCTAGACGCTACACGATGCTCATAATCCTGAAGGACCACAAGCTAACCCATGACTCGTACTTGCAGCAATAACAGAATAACAATATTGTAGTATGCAGAAATTAAGTGAAAACATGCCATAAGGTTCAATACTATAATAAAACTAAATATGGTATAACAAATACAAAATCTGATATATCTGTCTGAAAATACTCTAGTATGAAAAAGCTTCTAAATTGTCTGAGATATGGAGCTGATGGGATAAGTCCCCAACTAACTCTGAACTACTGAAATAATCTATACTATTGAAATAATCATCATTTCCTTGAACTAAGAGGACTCACCACTAACTCTTCCAGCTTGATATCTAAACTTTTAAGTATGATCGAGAGCCCGCACATCTGAACCTATGATATAAAACATCATAGCGCAAAAGAAAGGTATACGTTATTACTTTAAATGTATTGGTATGCAAAGTGAGGTAGGCTGAAATGTATGGGTTCATATGCATGAACAACACTGACTGAATGACATGAATATAACTGAATAAGAGTACATGCGTGAATACGTAAACTGTAACTGAGATCATGATAACACTGGATACTGAGTTTTGAATTACTGATTTACTGATAAGTTGAGTTTACTGATACTGTGTAGCTAATAACTAATTGATTATATCTAACAGTATTGATCCTGTGGAACTATACTGATTTTTGTACTGAACTAAGTGTCAGTGTCTGATAATCCTGAATCTATAGAACTGAACCGAGTTCTATTCTGAGATTGGAACTGAAACTGAGACTGTGGGAGGCAATCATCTAACTGACATTTTCCTATCAGAATAGATTGGGATCCAACTTGTAACCCCAGTTGGAAGGGTGTCAGTACCATGCCACGAATAAAGACAACTGTGAGTTAACCCTTTCTAACAGGAAGCTCTTACATCAACCCTCACTGGTAGAAAAGCTTGAATAAGATGTATCAACCCTCATAATATCTGGAAGGAAGATATCTCAACCTATGCTTTCTACATAGTTCTATAACGTAGGGATTGCTACTAAGGGTCAAACCCTCTGCTGGCGGGAATGCCCCTATCCCTGGGTTAACCCGGTGCTGAATCCTACTCCTAATTGAATAGATACTAAAATAATTTCTAGTTCATAATAGGCTTGACTGAACTATTACTGATTATACTATATAACTGAACTGAACTGACTTCACTAGGTTCCATTGACTGATGAAATACTACTAAATTTTGTTAACTGGCTAAATTTACTGAGGTCTGAACTGAACACTAAACTGGACTGGACTGATACTGAGTCTACTGAGTTTTTCCTGAGTTCTGTTACTAACTGAGAGTACTACTGATCGTGACATGACTAATACTTTCTTGAGACTGACCATGGCTCTAGGTAATCGGCTAAATTATCGGGTATTAAATACCCCCAGGACTCGATAGCATAAATTGTAAGACATGGCACAATCTTGAAACATGATAAATAACTACGTGATCATCATTCATTCATTGGGACATTCTAGCAAACACTTGCATGCCATGAACTTGAATACATGCTAACATGATATAATTACATTATTTAATTCTCACGAACAACTCATTAAACACTTGGAAGGCATTGTATAAGCACATAGTACTAATCAACACATGAGCGTCACAATTTCAAGGCTTTAACATGAATTCACATGATACTACATACATGATAGCTGTTCCTACATAAATCTTGCACTTAATCATGGAATAGAAATCCAATCAACATTATAATCATGAATACACTTGAATTTGAATCATGGAAAGGATGAAATCAAGCTACTTGAAGTTTAAAAGAGGTTCTTGAACTCCAAGGGTGGAAGAAACCCTTGGATGAACACTTGACATACCTTGGTTGCTAAACTATTGAAGATTAACGGTGGAATCTTGAGCCTTGAATTTGAAATTCAATAACCTAGGACTTTTGTTCTTGAGCAATTTGTGAAAAAATGAATGTATGTTGCAAATAGAAGGCTAAATTTCATGTTTTAGGGGGATGAAGGATGTGGGAAAAGACTCAAATACCCCTAAGGATGCGTCTTTTTGGTGATTTTAAACTGAACTGTCGATGCGCAAATTGATGTGCCGCATCGTTGGCATCGATGCGATGGCCAACACACCACATCGAGTCTGCATTGGTTCACCAAAATTTGCACTGAGCTGAGGGAAAATTAGCCGTCGACACGATGGATGACGCGACACATAGAGATAGTGTCAAATCATTATTTTGATCACTTAAACATGGTCTAAACGAGGTCCAAAAAATCAAAAACTTATCCGGGGACACATACTGACATTCTTGATCATGAATTTATCTAAAGATCAATACTTTAAGATCAAAAGAGTCGTTAAATAGAGTTGCCAACTTATGAAGGCTAAAATAATACTAAGTTTGAATATTTTGCTATAATTTTCTAAGTCTGGGGACGCCTTAGCAAGCTTAAAAGACTAAGTTGAGCTTAGGATTTTCCGGAGTCTTACATGGAGCATGGCGGTGGCATGTAAAATCAGGAAAAATTTGTTGTTTCCAGTTATGATTAAAAGTTTAAAAATGGCACTTTTGTCAATTCCCAAGCCCCCAATTCGTGAATAACACAATATTAAACCCATTCTAAGCATATTATGCTTTTTTTTCAATAATTCACTCTTAAAGCTAAATCCTAGAACTCAAAGCTTACTCTCCAAGAAATCAAATTCCTCCATTGTTTCTTCAAGAAAGCTCTATATTGAGGATTTTCAAATCAAGATAATCAAGAATGCATCTTCAAGAACTCAAATAGGAATCAAAATTTCCTCATCAATTAAGGTATGTAGGTTTTATGAACAAGGATCCTCTTTCATCCTTGTGCCTAAAACAAAGCTTTATATCAAATTTATACGATTATGAATGATTATACATGAGATTTGAATTAAGGTTCATACCTATTATTGCAAATTGCAAGATTATGAGATTTCAAGTGATTTTAGAAGTTGAAGTGCCTGTTTATTTTCATATTTTCATGCCTATTGGAGTAAATTCCAGATTTTGAGATGAATTATCATTGTTTTCACTACCAAGCATGATTACTATGATATTTTGACATGAGATTGATGCATGGGTTACCAAGCCCAAGATTATATGTTAATATTTCAAGAAAGATGATGCTTTAAGAATCTTATGATTAAATTATTTACAAATTTTCAATAAAGCTTTGATATTTTGATCCTCAGATGAGATTTGGAATCCACTTTATAGATTTATTATAGATTATAGAACTCAGAATAGCTTTACTTATAGATTGAATCAGATAAATATATAACTAGTTTTTATAATAAACCCTTATGCTAGTTTTTAAAAGTAGATGTCCAACAGAATGAGCACAGATTAAAGGGAGTAGTATTCATCACCAAGCGGGAAGTGTGGTATTAGTGTGCCCTATCTTCCACAGAACTACGTAGCCAACATAGGTACAGATTCAGATTATTCCCAATTCCATATGGATGAAAGTTACAGATGTGATCACTTAGATTAGATTATACTCCTTGGCAAGAATATGACACCTCTCCCCATCGTGAGGTTTTCCCCTAAGGGGAACAATACATTGGACTCCATGTTAGCTCACATGGTTATGTCGGTTAGAAGAACCTCCCTTATAGATATGCTTTTGAAAAAGTATTTCCCTTGTAGAATAGTTTTTAAGAGAATTCCCTGCTATTAAAGAAAAGCTTTTAAGAAAACTAAGTGTAAAAGCTCACAAATTTTACTCAGATATGCTTTACAGAAAGCTATTAGCTTCAGATTTCAGATATAGAAGTGAGCTCTTTTTACACTTAGATAGTATGATTTACGGACAGAGTACTAGCATTGAGTAATTTTGAACATCTCTGTCTCTATCCCGACAGATGGTGAGTCCTCATAGTTCAAGGACTTCATCATTTAATTTATTTTTATCTGAACAGATTAGATAATTTAGTACTTTCAGACAGTCCAAGTTAGCTAGGGGCTTGTCCTAGTAGCTCTATAAATATTAGTAGTAGAGGCTTATCAGATTGTTAGATATTATTCAGATTATTCAGTTTTGATTGTACAGACTCTTAAGTCTATTAATTTAAATAGAATGATTCAGATATCTTAGTTAGTTTAGACATATTTCCGCATTTAGTATGATTTTATACTTATATTCCCCTTATTATGAGATTCAGATTTAGTAGAAGGCAGGCAGGGTTAGCTTAAGGCTACTCATAGTCTTGAGCACTATGTGATATCTTGAGACCAGGTTTTAGGGTGTTACAATTAACCTGCAAGTCATGGGGAGAAGAGCAGAGCAAGTCAATTAATATTTACATACTTGTACAAGTCAGGGGGATCAAGCTGATAGACGGGAAAGTTAACTGATGTTTACTCTTATTGTCATTATCAAAAAAGGGGAGATTGTTAGACTCTTAAGTCTACGTTTTAATAATGACAAACTAACAAGTGTATCTTTGTAGGACATTGAAGATTGTTAATATTGGAAAGATAAAGGAAGCTGACTCCAGGGACATCGGGAATGGAAGGACATCCATAGTATCCAAGTAATTCGATCACAAATAAGAACAAAGGGAAGGAGAATCTCAGCTCCAAATGTCACAAAAAATCAAATCAAGATATTGGAAGATAGAAGAGTATCTCACTTGAAGATATGGAGGATTATGGTATTCAAATATTATGGCAAGCAAATCAATCAAATATCATGAAAATATAAGAAGGTTCACAATTCAAGAATCACAGCAGACCAAATCAATTAAGATAAGTTTTGACAAATTAGATCAACAAAAAAAAATTATGAGCACATTTTGAAAGGCATCAATCTCTACAAGGCCAAAAAGAAAAATAGATCATGGATATATCTGATATAGATATGATCCAAAACTATATATGAACATATCTGATATGTACATATCATACATATACATTCCTAAATCAAGGAATTAATTTACATCCTTGACTGAGAATAAATTTCTTAGGTTTCCTTATGAAAGAGTAACACCCAAGACTAGAAAAGATGAAGACTGAAGACAGACACTCTTTATGCAACATCAAAAATAGAATTTAAAGTGTCTCAATCTTACTCACAGGACTTTGTAACTTTTAGTTTACAATTGTCATATAAAGAGTAGGATCGAGTCAACTTTTAACATTAACTGAAGCTGTGTCACAAGATCTGAAGAGCAAAATAAGTCTTCAGAACCTATTTTCTATCATTGTACTCGAGCCCTACATTTAAAAATCTAAGAAAACTTTAAAACCCAAGGGAACTGGAAGTAGGCACCACATTGGTGTTCCGAACCAGGATAAATCTTTGTGTTATTACTTTATGTTCTGTTATTTACTTGTTTAATTATTTTAAATCTAATCTATTTATAAAGTGCACTGATCTACAGGCAAGTCGACTGTGAGGAGTCAGTAGTCTACTCATAGAAAAATTTCAATTCACCTCCCCTCTTGAATTTCAAGAGTTATATTTTCATATCATATATGAATGTTCATAAGATTGATATCATTGATATACATTTATTTTGAAAGATAATGATATTTTTGTAAAACTCTTGGTCAAGGTAATTTGTCGACAAGGTCGATTGATATACTTTATAAGAAACCTTGATCTGTGAACAATTTTTTTTTCTTGAAAAATGGACCCATTGGTCAATAGAAAACAAAAGAGTTATTTACAAATGGGTCATCCCAAAAGTGTTGATCCCAAGCCAAACCAACGACAATTATAAAAAACAAGTTATAATCAACTTAGTAAAGTTGTTGAATTTTCCAAAATATAGTGGAAGGCTATTAAAAATCCATCATTTCCAACTTCATGCAACTATAGAAAGCTCTGACATTTGTATATCAAATTTTTTTTTGGAGAATTCAACCTACAACTCAATGTCCATCTATCTTTTCATCATACAGGTTTGTGCAGGATATAAAGAAACTTACCTTCCCAGGTAGACGATTGATTCTACCTTCTAAAGCTTATCATCTCATAGATCTGCATCCTTCTCCTTATTTTTGTTCAATTTTTAGTACTTAGAAGATGCGAATCACCCCTTACCTCCTTCAAATGTAAGTATACTAATATTTCTTGAATCTAAAACTTGGTGGGTTGAACCCCTCTTGGGATTAATAACACCACCATTACCTAAATCCATAAATAACTAGTCAACTATTTTGTTATAAGGTGGATTTGTGGCTACGAATGAACTGAGAAAAATGCATACCTTATCAACCTTTGTCTCTTTTAAGATGACCTCATGTAACTTCGTTACTCTATTCTCTACTGGTTAAGAAATTTGATATTTAAAGATACCACTAAAATCTTGTAATTAAAATTCTAGAAAAACTGTAGATAATACATAGCTACTAGTACAAATAATCTATGAACAATAACTAGGGAGGTGAATGAGATACTTTATGAACCTTTATCCAAAAATATTTGTCGGAGAGGTAGATTGATATTATGAAAGTATATAGATCGTGAACCCCACATGGATCCTGTCCAAAGCACAGAGGCTTGAAAGGTGTATACAGAATGTACCAGCATTATCAATGCATTCTATTGTATTACTTGCATTGAATTGCATTCTTTGGTATGATTTGATATTTGTTGAGTATTTGCCTTTGTATTGTATTTACTGTTCTTGAAACTTGTTTGTGACATTTTGTATTGAGCATTCATTCCACTTCACTTATTATCTTCTATCATTTTTTATTGACTTGGAGGTTAAGATATTATGAGACGCAGGGTATGGACATGGCTTAATATGAGAGATTGTTGTGTCGCACCTTTTGGTAGCATGATATACAATTTTTCATGTACTCTCACTATTTTATCCTAGAATATTAGTTGAACATGTTTGATTAATCCTAATCTACCATTTTAGTGAGTCCTTTCATAAATGAATTTCCTTAACTGTTGAACATAGATGATTAGTGTTTATTCACGTAGACCTATGTTCCTATTTGGTATATTAAAAATATGATAGAATGAAGTAGTGTATTTATCAACTATAGATTTGTTTGGAGAAACCTCAGGTAGTTGAGGTGGTGGTTCTCATTATCACTTTGGATTAAGATCGGTTATCGATGATATTTGATGAGAACACGTGCTTTGTACTCACTCTTACTTTTTTTCTTTTCTTTTTTTATTTTTTATACATCTCGTGCAGATATTGGTTCGAATATAGATCGTAGATTGTGTTCCTTTGATGTTAGAATTGTGAAGGTCGAGGTAGTGACAGATTTTAAATCTTATTAGATATCTCTTTATCTGTATTATGCTTACTTGCATTTAAGGTACTTTAGTTATTGATAACATTCTATATTTAGAGGCTTGTACGAGTGATAATCAGACTTAGGATGTATCTTTGAATTATATTTATCATCAAGCATGTTTTGGGATTTTTCTTTCTTCCTTCTTTCCTTTTAATTTACTTGTTTATTGAGTTTGGGCTGGGATAGGCATACTTTTCTTAAGGGTGTGACAAGTGACATCACCCATCTATTTGGGTCAAGAAAAACCCTCACCAACAATATGGGAGTTCAGATAGCCAATCAACTGAGTTACTAAGATTTCTTCACTTTTGTAACATATAGATAGTTTCTTTCACACACTTTTATGGCACTCAGATTTTAAAAAATATAACAACAATACACTTTTACTATTATGCTCCAAGTTTCTATTTTATACCAAGATTTGGTCTTACAACATTGGTTTTATTATATAGTTCTCAAATCGGCAAGGGATACTCAAAACAATATCAGACATAGTGCATTTACTTATTCTTCATACAATTTTGTTTATCTTCTTTGTTAGTTTGTTATCATAATCTTTATTTTAATCAAAATTAACGAGTTAAATTCAGAACTGTGTCCTTGAGCTCATACAAATTCAAGTATCCCATTTTAGCGGTATGATTTTTTTTAATCTCAACAATATGCTCACCTTGTAATTTATCGAATATAAGTGTTGAATTATAAGGGTTCACTACTACTAAGGACCAGGTCCCTCGGTAATTATTGTTAATAATAAAGCAGGAACACAAATAAATGCATAAAACAAATCAACAGAAGAGATTTTTACGAGGGAACCTCCTTTCTCGAGGGAGGAAAACCATGACCTAACCACAGGATTTCCCAAGCTTCACTGCAATCAATCAACTCCTCTTACAAACTCCAACGGGACTTAACTCTAAATCCCAAAGCTTGTAATACCTCTATTACAAACCACCCAAGAAAACTCTATCTTGCTCTTCACTCAATCGACTAACTCTAGCCAACCATCCTTAGGCAACTCTACTTAACCAAGACGAAATTAATAGGAAATTTTACTCATAAAAATTTGAGTAAATCAGTTTCTAGAACATGAATCAAGATAAGCATATTAAAGAACAAGAGAATTTCTGGATCTTAAGCAAGAGAGCTTTTGCTACCTTTTCAATAAAAGGAGATTGGAAAAACTATTTCCCAAAGTTGATTTTGTTTGCTTATATAGATGTTTGATAGTTTTGATTGGAATTCAATTAGACCAGGTGTCCCATATTGTACAATGTGAATCTTACAATAATTATGCTACAAGACAAAACTATATAGAGTGCGATAGTGTACATCTGTCCTTTAGCAATCTGTAGTAAGTACATATAATGGACCTAGTCCCTGAGCATGTTACTTAGTCATCATCAAAACATAGAACAACATTTCACCCTTTTTGATGATGACAAATTGTATCCCTAAGGAATATTTGAATTCCTTTATACTTCAGCATTCACAAGAATGTTCAACTTCCCCCTTTCTCCAGCACTTCCCCCTTCAACTAATCTTCCCTTTTTTAAACTAACTTCCCACTATCAAAATCACTCATATCATTCCACCACTATTATATTGGAGACTAGGTCCCTAAGAGCTACTCATCTTTCTTTTTCTGGCATCAGAAAAAGTAAAGATGGTAAATCAAGTTAATCAATAAGCACAGTAGAGTAACTTATGGCAACTAGGCAACACTAACTTGAATGAACAAATATAGAGGAGAGATAAATGATAGACACAAATAAAAAGTTTCATTCATTTCATGATTCATAGAATTACCATATATTGTAATTCAAAAAAAGACATAAAGAACTGAACTAACCAACCACAGGGACAACCAATAAAAACTGACTCGAGAGGGATAAGATAAAAAACAGGTGGCTTAAGAGAATGCAGGTTAAGGTAAAAGAGATCTAAGGAGCATCTCTATCTTGGAACTCTATGTAGAGTGAGTGTTTATAAGATGCTTTGTAAGGCCTTTGACATCAGCATTAAGTTCCTTTACCTCTCTGGATATAGCAGTGACCGCTAATTTTAATGTTGCATTTTAAGTCTTCAATTCCTTTAAAACACAAGGTCCCTTGGATGATAATAGTTGTATCTTCAAATTGAGATATAAAATCTCTACATCCTTTGTAGCTAGTGCCAGTCTCGGTCCATCTACCTCCATACTAAACTTTACTTGCACATAAATTAACTCTAAAACTTTAGACTTGGTTCCAACTTTTCCTTCAAGACACCCATTCTCTATCAGAGTGTTTAGAGTGAACATCTGCTTTATAGTGCCAGGTGTTTCTTTTTCACAAATAACCTTAAAATGATTGAACACCCTATTCAAGAAATACCCACAGGTCATTCCATGTTTTTCTTCCTTAATATACACAACCTGGTACATGTGCTCAATCATCAAGGCAGGCAAACTTATAAGCTCAAAGTTACTTAGACTTTCATCAAAAAAAAGGTCTACTACTGAGGATACAATCCTCTTCTCAGACTTAGGTAGTAGCACCTTCTTGATAAACTCAAACACTAGTTGAAATTCACCTTTTAAGAACTTATTTATGACCCCTCTAGAAGAGGTTCCTTCTATACTAGAGGCAGTTTACATAAACTCTGTAGGTGGTAGTTGATTTTTCATAGGCCTTATTACGATAATAGGAATATTGAAAATATTCGTTAAGATCTCCTTATCCAACTTCACCATTCTCCCCTGCACTAATACTGATAACTTAATCCATTCTCTATAAATTTGATTGTGTAAAAGAACTCACTCGCTTTTTTCGAACGTTGGGGGACTGGCTCCTCAAAGATGTGAAACCATCTCTATAGAGTCATAAGGGGAGAAAGTATCAATTTCTGATGTTTTTGAAGGAGTGAAAATTTTTGGTAATTCAATCTCATGGCCCAAATTCTTCACAAGCATTTACCATAATGGCTTTTTGGGGTTTTCTTTGGTGGTTTGTGAGATACTATCCATAGCAGGTTCTATTGAGGTTGAAGGTTCTGGAGGTGAAGAAAAAATGGGATTTCCTTTAATAGGTATGGGTGAGTAAGGAGTTTTAGATTCTTATGAACGATTAGAAGATGAAGCTTTATGAGACATTGCAATTTAGAGAAGGGAGAGATGAAAGGGAAAAATTGAAAAGTTAAAGATGATAGTTGAGAAAAGAGTTATTGAGAGTTTAAGATATGATGAGAGAAAAGAGAAACTTTGAATTTGTTTTAAAGAGGAGAAAAAAGGTAATGTTTGGACTTAGAGGTCATTGGACATGTCTGTCCCAATTGGTACGCCATTCTAAATTTGAATGGCGTGATAACTTTTGGAGATGGGGGAAAAGACACGTGGCCTTATAGAGCTCACTTTATACAATTTTTAAGAAAGACACACATGATACTAACCTATGGGATGGGACTAGATCCTTTCCTTACATGAAAATAATTCCTTTATATGATGTTTGTTCATCATCTCTTCTTCAAGTGCTTGCTTAACATGTTTGTATATGTAACGCCCCTAGAGTACAACCTGGACACCACACGATGCTTACGATCACAAGTGACCATAAGCTAACCCATGATACTAGTACCTACTATGAGCATTAGGTAAAATTGATAACAAAAGATCATATGCAAAATTTAAGTGAAAAACACCATAAGGTTTTAAATCATAGTTTTGATAATGTCTATAAAAAAAATACTGGCAATACTGATAAAATGGGTGATAATAACAACTGAAAACTGACTGACTGTCTATACTAGTCTCAAAGCGTATAAATTTTCTGACTGTAGAGATGAGGACAAGCCCCCAACTAACTCCAACTGACTAAATAGATGAACTACTGACATAACTAAATCTAAGATAACTGATCCTCAAAGGATGAGGACTCACCACAGCTACTATTGCTGATGCACTAGAAAGTCTAAGTACGATCGGGAATTCGAGCATCCAAACCTATGATAAAGACATCATAGTGCCAGAAATAAGTATTCGATCAGTACATTGAATATACTGGTATACTAAATGAGGTAAGGCTAATATGTATGGGTTTAGATGCATGAGTAATAACTGATAGAATAAATAACATAAGGTATCAAGTAAGAATGCATGAAATTTGTAAAGACAGTGAATGCATGACCAAGCATAAAACAAGTTTTGAAATAGTCTGTAATCTAAAATACTACAATCTGGTAACTAAATAACAGATAAACTATATGCTATGGTAAAGCAAGACTAAACTGAATTCTGAACTAAGTACTGAAACTAAAAATATGGGAGGTATCATCTAACCGACATGCCCCAGTCTAAGCTGATCGGGGTCCAATCTGATACCCTAGTTGGAAGGGTGCTACTACCGTGCCACAGGACTAACAATGGTTTGGAGTAAATCCTAATCTGGCGGACGATCCCTAAGATTATTTCTAAACTGGCAAGTGATCCCTGAGAGTGTTAGTCCTTAATTGGCGGGTGACATCTCATAACCTACGCTGGCTACGTAGTTTTGGAACTTAAGGATTGCTTCTAAGGATCCAGTCCTAACTGGCGGGTAAGCCCCATCCCTAGGTTTGATCGGTGCTGAATGCTACTCCCAACTGAATGACATTGATTACTGGACTTAACTAACTTAAGCATGAGAATAGTCAAAACATGAGATGGTAACATAATTAAAATACTACAATTCATTGATTTAGGGAATTAACATGCAAATAGAACCATTCAAACGTTAAGGTGTAATTTCAACACAATTACTTGTAAATATTATGTAAAAATTGAAATTCATGGGAGTTCATGGATAAAGTTCATAATAACATGTAAAGACCGTTCTTTTAAACTTGAAATTTGGGTTCTTGGACTCCATGGGTGGAAAGGGACCATGGATGAACATCTAACATACCTTGAAACTTAAATCTTGAAAGAGAACAACTTTCTTGAAAGCTTTCTTGGATTGGAATACTTGAGTTCTTGGTTTTCTTAAGGGAAGGGCTTAAATATTGAAGAGGGTAGGGCTTTGTTCTTGGGAGAGAATGCTGTTAATTGGGGGAAATTTTGAGAATAAAATAGTAACTTATGTTTTTGGGACCCTAAATCCCGTGTTTTAGATTAGTTGGGTAAAGGGAAAGGATAGAAATGCCCCTCGAAAAATGTGACTAAAAGCTGGAAACCTCATGGGTGAAATAGAGCATGAGTCGTATTCTTTGGAGTTCCAAAATAGAACGTGCTCCACATGCTACATCACATGCTCCCTCAGGGGTG
Source organism: Capsicum annuum (assembly GCF_002878395.1). Lineage (NCBI taxonomy): Eukaryota > Viridiplantae > Streptophyta > Magnoliopsida > Solanales > Solanaceae > Capsicum > Capsicum annuum. Next base: position 193,152,700 of record NC_061114.1, read on the forward strand.
AAATGGAGTGTGTGTCACATGCTAATCGTGCTCAGCTACTACCTCTCTCACGAAAATGGCTATAACTTTTTGCTCGAGTATCAGATTAAGGGAAAATTGATATCGTTGGAAAGCTGACTCAATTATATACAATTTTGTGGGTCTGGAGGTGCAAAATTCTGTGTTGATACAAATTTATACACATTAAAAGTAGACCCTTGTAGAATTGAATACCAAACTTTGGACGAATCAAAGAATCTTGTCTCAACTTTGTTCTAAATGATTCTTATGAACATTTTTCACCTAGAAATTACTTCACACACTAGGATAAATATCATTACATGTCTATTCAAAGGAAATTGATAATATTAGAGTCAAAACACGTAAGAATGATGCTTCAAAGTCTAGCCCAAAAATACGGGGTATTATAGTATACCTGCAAAGGTATGGTATTGAGTTAGACCAATTGAACAAATTGAAATTAGGATACCTTCATACTAATCATAGCCAAGATTTAATGAATTTGATCCACTTAGACAGTTAATTCATTTTGATTTGGCCCAATTTCAGCCTATTTTCACAAATTGCTCCCTGTGGAGAGCCTTTATAAAGATATCAGCCACTTGATCTTTTGGTCTTGTAGAACTTCATACAGAGTGCTCCATTTTGTACATTGTCTCTTAATAAGTAATGTCTCACATCAATATGTTTTGTCCTTTTGTGCTGCATAGGGTTCTTTACTATATTTAGAGCACTTGTGTTATCAGACATCAAAGGAATAGTGTTAGTAACAATTCCAAAATTCAGTTGCTGCTTGATCCAAAGTAATTGAGCAAAATAAGAAGTTGTTGCTATATATTTAGTTTCTGTAGTAGAAAGAGTAACTGAGTTTTTCATTTCAAAACCCCATGAAATAAGAGATGAACTAAGAAAATGAGCTATTACGCAGGTACTTTTCCTATCCACCAGGCACCCTGCATAATCAGCATCAGCATTCCTAATTGGATCAAAATTGTCTCCTAAAGTATATAATGGGACCAGGTGCCCTGATTCTTTTAGATATTTGAGCATTTACTTAGCAACTTTCAAATGAGACTCTGTTGGACATGCATGGAATCTGGCACACATACCCACATTAAACACTATATCAGGCCTACTAGTAGTTAGGTAAATTACATATCCAATAATTCCCCTATACATAGTCTGATTTACTGAGGGACAGGGTTCATCAATATTTATTTTTGAGCTAGTACCAATGGGTTTATTAATAGGGTTGGCATCACCTATGTTGAATTTTTTCAATAACTTCTTCATATATTTTTCTTGAAAAATCATGGTGCCGTGAGGTGTTTTCTTGATCTGCAACTTGAGAAAGAAGCTCAATTAATCCATCATGCTCATCCGAAACTCACTTCCCATAAGTTTTTCAAATTCTTGACCTGGAGAGTCAGAAGTTGCACCAAAAAATAAAGTCATCAACATAAATTTGCATAATCAACGCTCTTTTCTTTGGAGTTCAGTAATAGGGTGTTGTCAATTTTTTCTCTCTTAAAACCATTTTCAAGAAGAAATTTGACAATCTTTCATACCAAGTTTTAGGAGCCTACATTAAACCATAGAGAGCTTTATCTAATTTAAAACATGGTGTGGTAGATCAATATCTTCAAAATCAGGAGGTTTTCTAACATAGACCTATTCATTTATATTTCTACTTAAAAGACACTTTTCATATCCATTTGAAACAACTTGAATCCAAGATATACCGAAAAATCAATAAGAATTTTAATTGCTTCCGTTCTTGCAATATGAGCAAAGTTCTCATTATAATCAATTCCTTATTCTTGATTATATCCTTGTACAACAAGCCTTGTTTTATTTCTAATGATAATGCCATGCTCATCTTGCTTGTTTTTGTACGCCTATTTTGTCTCAATAATAGTTTTGTCAGCAGGTTTGGGCACCAGGTTCCAAACTTTGCTTCTATTAAAATAATGAAATTCTTCTTGCATAATATTTATCTGGTCAGTGTCTTTGAGAGCTTTTTTCACATTTTTAGGCTCAATTTGGTATATGAAAGCTAAAAAATCCATAAATTTTCTTGCTTATTTCCTTGTTTGCATTCCTAAGTTTAATGGAGAAGTCAAATTCTCAAGAGGGTGAGATGACTTATGCTTCCAATTTGACCTTTTTGAAGTTGTTTGAGGTATGTGGGACCATGTCCTTGAGATATTTGGTCATGAATCCTTTATTGGGACTCATCTATATTAGGATCCTACAACTAAGGGCTTGGTTTTTCTCCTCCTTCTTCTTCTACAACCATATAATCCTAAGCATTTTGACCTTGAGACTCAAATTCTATTGAACCATCCCTTTGAATGGGAATAAGTACCTCCATATCTATGTCATCACTTCTTGTAAGGTTTTTTATGTTTCCTAACTCATAAAATATAACATGCACATTATCCTTTACACACAAGGTTTTTTTATCCTCTACACAAGGTTTTATTGTGTAGACCCTATAGGATTTACTGGTTGAGGAGTTGCCCACAAATACATCTTCATTGCTTTTGGAATCAAATTTTTTCAAATCATCCTTACCATTGTTTTAGAACAAAACACCTACATCCAAAAGGCTTGAAGTAATCAAGTTTAGGCCTATTATTGAATAATAGTTCATAAAAAGTCGTGTTGAGAATGGATCTGATCAGACATTTGTTGGTAACATAACATGTCGTGTTTACAGCTTTAGCCCAAAAACTCTTAGGAAGACCACCATCTATCAACATAGTTCTAAAAATATCAATTCGAGTCCTATTTTTTCTTTTAACCGCTCCATTTTGTTGTAGAGTTCTTAGTGCTGAAAAGTTATGAATAATTCCATTTTCAGCACAAAATTCCTCAAATTTAGCATTTTTAAATTTTGTTTCATGATCAGACCTGATCCCTGCTATTTTTTTATTTAGCTTTAGTTGACTTTTTTTGGCAACGATCACCAAAAAATCATATGTTTCATCATTAGTTCTCAAGAACATGGTCCCTGTGAATCTAGAGTAGTCATCTATAATGACAAAAACATACTTCTTTCTACTTCTACTTTGAACATTGAAAGGTCCACATAATTCCATGTACAACAGTTCAAGAGGTTTGGAGGTACTTACTTGTTATTTTTTGTTTAAATATAGACCTGGTTTTTTTCTTTGACACATGCATCATAAATTTTGGTATCTAAAAACCATAACTTTGGAACATGACGGACCAGGTACTTTAAGACCAATTTGTTTAGTAGAGAAGAATTTACATGACCTAATATTCTATTCCAAAGATCTATATTCTCACTTAGAGCACTGAAATAGGTCAATTCACTTCCAAAAACTGAGTCTAGATTAGCAACATGCATATTTTTGCAACTTTTAGGTCTGAGAATGATATTTCCAATTTTCAAACTAGTTACAGTACTTGCAACAATTTTACTTCATTTTCTTTATCACAAATGTGTTGTACAACTCAGCAAGTTGCACTTCAAACCACTCAATAGAATGACTTAATGAATTCCTAATTTTACCTACACCAAGAATATAGCCTCGTGCCATTACCAAAAGAAACCTCCACCTTGAATTAGTTCTTTCAATCATATGCTTAGAGCATCCACTATCTATGTACCAACTTTGACTGCTTTTTCTTAATTCCACCTACATCAGAGATCATTTCTCAGATTTGGGAACTCATTTGAGTCTGAGTTTCCAATAGGGAGACATAGAAGTAATTATAACCTCTTGGTCCAGCTAGGCAGTCTATGTTTCTTGAACTTTGTCAAGGGAGCAGCTTTCTTTTTAAGTGACTGCATTTGTTGAACATACTTAGCAGCATTCATTTTAGGTTGAAGCCTTGCTTGACACTCATTCTTTTTATGAATTTTTCTTCAACAATTAATACATAGAAGATTGTTGGCCATAGAAACATACTTGTTGTGAAACTTGGAAATAGGATTACTGTGTTAACTGCCAAGACCTCTACCATTATTCATTTCTTGATTAGTTAGATTAGCAAGGATAGGTAGTCTGTTTTAGATATTTATTAAGATCTTTTCTTACATGGATCAGGTTCCTTTGTAATTTATCATTCTTCTCTAGAGAAAATATGAGAAGCTTTTGTCACTTATTCAGCTTCTTCTCAATTTCAAGTTGTAGACTACTAGCCTCTTTTTTTCCTTTACAGTAAAATTCAACTAATTTCCTTAATTTTTTCCAACATCTTCATGTTTTTAGAATTTAATTTTAAATATTGTTCTCCTAGCTCAAATATCTAAATGGTTAGGCCATTTTTTCATATTCTAGATTTTTTACATTCTCTTTAAGAAGATCCTTCTCAATAGTAAGCTTACATAGAAAAGCAATCAGGCTATTTGCAAGTTTTATTAGCTTCTTAAGAGTGTAGTCATTCAAATTCTGCTTTATGTTAAAAGGAGTTATCTCATCTTTTTTTTTCATTTGATTTGGATATGAGAGGAAAAGAGAATTGTAGGTATTTTCACCATAGTCTACAGCTAACATAGAGGTATCTTTCAGTTTTTCTGATTCATCTAGTTTATTTAATGAGTCTCCCAGGTAGCTAAGGCTTGTGTTAATATATAGTCTATTGTATCTTTTCTTCTAGACTTGTCAAGGGTCTGGTCCTTCTTCTTATATTTGTCTCTTTCTGGCTCCAGATATTCTTGATAATTCGTCTTGTGCTAGGATAATCCTTAGTAAAATTCCCTGGTTTTTCACATTTGTGACAGATTATTTGCACCTATTACCCTACTATTGTTGCCTTTCTTTATAAATTTTCCACACATTTTTATAGCCCTAATGAATTCTCTTGGTCTTGCTGCTTCTTTAGTTCATAAGTCTTCAGGTTTTCAATTAACTCTTCCATGGTAGGGGTCTCCAGATCTCTAGCTTCATAAATTACATTAACCTTACTCTACCATGACTTAGACAAAACACCTAATTTTTTTCCTCACTTGCTTGCTAGGTGGAATAACTTCTCCAAGATAGTGTAGTTCATTGGTGATAGAGGCAAATCTGGTGTGAATTTTCTGAATGATTTCTCTTTGCTTCTTAGTGAAGGCTTTATATAGGGTAGTGAATATATCCATCTTGGATTCTTTAACCTGATGGGTTCCCTCATAAGCAGTCCTTAGATAGTCCCAAATCTTCTTTGATCTCACAAGCAGAAATATGATCGTACTCATCAGGTGCTATTCTACAGACCAAGAGCTTCTTAGCCTTAAAATTCTTTTCAATCCTTTTACAATCCTCCTCATTGTATTCCTAATTAGTTTTACCAACCAGCCTAGTAATTTATCCTTTCTTAACTTCTCTCACAGGAACATGAGGCCAATCATAGATTATATCCCATAGCACACTATCTTCATCCATAATAAAATCATGTATTCTTATTTTCCACCAACCATAGTAATGACCATTAAATCAAGGTGTTTTGATAGTTGTTGTCCTTCCTCCAAATTTAGTGGTGCTGCCATAATAAAGGAACTACTATAGGTGTTAATTTTTTAGAGTGCACTGCTTTGATACCAATTATTGAATTATAAAGGTTCACCACCACTAAGGGACCAGGTCCCTTAGTAATTACTATTAATAATAAATCAAGAACACAAAATAAATGTACAAAATAAATCAACACAAGAATTTTTACATGGAAACCTCTTTGCTCATGAGAGGAAAACCACGACCTGTCCTCATAGAATTTTACAAGCTCTACTATAATTAATCACATCTAATTACAAACTCCAATAATATTTAACTCTAAATCCTAAAGCATGTAATAACTCTATTACAAACCACCCAAGATAGCTCTGTCTCACTCTTCACTCAATCGACTAACTCTATTCAACTATACTTAGGAAACTCTACCTTAGTAAGACAAATAATACAAAAAAAAAAATTTTACTCACAGACTGAAACACCCTGGGTTTGGGACCCTTAGAGAATTTATTAGATTTTTGGGTTCTGGGCACCGTACGACTTTTGTGTACCAGTCGTATGATGCGGTATGGTTGGTGTGCTCCTAGTTGTATGCTAAATAGTGTTGGTTGGTGGGTTTGATTGGTTTCTAGAATAGGTATGACTTGGTGGGTATGAGTTGTATGGTTGGAACGGGTCATGTGGTTTAGGTTTTTCCTTCACTTAATCGATACTTAGTAAATTAACTTGGTTATGAGTATGAGTGGCTCACCATGAGCAATAAAAATAGGGTACGAGTCGTATCATTGACTCGTATGGTAGAAAGTGATCAAAGATCTTTTAATTCTATTCTACCAGGGATACGGTTTAAGGGTACTAATCTATGGTTGGGTGAAACTTGGGTTGGGTAAGTTGTAAGGTGGACAGTATTGGGTCCAAGAAGGAGGCCTAGGGTATGAGTGGTGGGTACCACTCATATTGAAGGGTACGACTGGTATGGGTAGTCATACCCCCTAAAAGGAATTTGAAGCCGTTTAAGTTGGGGATAATCTGACATTTTCCCACTTGACCACTTAAGGCCCCATGACTTATATCACTATTGAGACATCATTTAATCTATTATTCTAATCTAAAACGCTTAGAAAATTTCCCTAATTCTCTCTAAGGGTCTTGGGTAAAGGAAGGTTAGGGTTTCATCTAGAGGATTAATTTGGGGTTTGTACGAGTAATTTCTCTCCATTATTTTTGTAATCTAAGGCATGTACTCCTCCCTTATTATTAGTTCCAACAAAAGTCGTTTTTTATAGAATGTTTTCATGGCATAATTATTGTATGATTTTGGGTTTTTAAATATATGTTAGGGTTTTGGTATTAAATGCTTGGTATGATTTTTCCATGTTTTAATTATGTTTTCACATGCTTCAATGGTGATTTGGACAGTTGGTTGCATAGAAATAGTAAATTAGTAATTGAATTTGGTTTTGAAAACACTATGCCCCTAACATGTTTGATGAAATGCCTATGATAATGCTTTTACTATATTATTGGACTTTTAATAGAACTATTGTAGGGTATGGTTTGGTAATGGAACCCTAAACATTATTAATGGTTTAAATGGTTTGGAATGGTTAAATGGTAAGGTTCGGTGGTCATGGTTATGGTTAATTAAAATTTCTTATGGGGTACAGGGAAAACTTTCAAGTAAACATGCTAATGAACAACTTGTTCTATACATGGGATTCCCCTAAGAAAACATAATAATGGAACACTTGTGGGGTACATAGAATTCCCCCAAGTTAACGTACATAGGAATCACTTTACATAAAAAGGTTGTCTAAGGACATTGCTTGCAAGATATAGTTAGTATAAAGATACCTCTACTCATAGCCTCGGTTAATAATAATGGAATAATGGTTTGGTTGGATGGTAATGGTTTTAATTAAGCAATAATGGCGGGGTGTGATAGCTAACAGTGAAGGTGCGAGTCTAATGGACGGACACTGGAAACTCATGTTTGTCGACATAAGGGTTGGTTATAGTGACCATATATGATACTATGAGGTACATGGAAATCCTCTAAGTATATTGTACATATGTATCATGGAGAGCGAAAGGTACTCAGGAAACCCCTACTCTTATGCTAACTTTGATTTGCATGACTACATGCATCGGGGCCCATTCAGGGGGTAGCCCGTAGGTGGTTCTAGGATGATTAAGCTATACATACCCAGGTTAATGTTTGTAAAGGCATGCTAAACCCGACTCACTTTCTCGATATGATTATATATATATACACACGCTTGTCTGCATATGGTGTGTTTAGTTGGTTTTACTAGATGACATTATTTTATCCTTATCCTAAGATCATGTTAGAATTCACCTGCTAACCCTTCTTTGGGCGGATATATCCCTACGCGATGTAGGAATCGACCATTCTACTCCTTCGACTTAGTAATTGGATTTGAGATTAGCTATTGGATTAAAGTGGTGAGCTTCCAAATTCTAGAAAGGTCTATTTCATATCATGGATTTCTTTACATACTTGGTTTATTTTATGGATATTAGTTTTGGTTATATTTGGGGGCATGTCCCAACCAGATATTATTTTTCTTTTGGTTAGAGTCTTGTGTGACTACTATAGGTTGGAATGGGTAGGATCAGTATTGATGTCAGCCTTACAATTGGCATTGGTATTTGAGCTGTGCCGTTAGACTTAATTTATAATTGTTCCATCCTTTTATGTTGTGTTATGGACAGAAACTTAGTTTTTACATTGGGTTGGTTATGATTGTTAGTTGGTGATGAATTGGACTTTTTTGGGTTGGTCATAGTTTTAGACCAATCCCAGATTCTTAGGTTATACTTATATGCTATTTTGTTATATGTTCGAAATCCATCTGGTATAGGGTACACATTTGGATAGTTAGGTTAGGTATTAGGGGTGGTCCCCGATCCTGGTTGGACTTAGGATGCCTATTATGACAAGGCTCTATGTCGGGTTAGGTCAAGTTGGTTTTAGAGATTTAGGTTCATGGTAAATTGGGAGTACACAAACCGTGTCGAATAAAGTTTCTTTTAAGGGTGTGTAGCGCTTCACACTCATAAGGGGGAGGCCATAAGGCATTTTGGAAAATTTCACTTTCTTGGTATTCTATTTTCAATCTTGGAGTCTAAGTCCTGGAATCTTCTTTAATCCTAGTTTGTTCATTTTTTAGATCATGCCTCAGCGATTTGAAATGCAAGAAAACTCCTCTGTCCTAACCGAGGATGATATTGAAGGGACACATACTACTCAGGGAATCCATACTCGGTCTAGGGGTCCAGTCCCTGATATTTCTAGCATTCCACTGGTTACACTAGTCCTCCTCTAGGTGAGGTGACTAATGTAAAATTTTGTCAATCGATTCTTATTTTGCTCAGTTGGCTACTGCTCAGGGTGGGCAGGATACATCTGGTGTTTGATCTGCTGAGGCTGCAAGGATTGGCCAGTTTATAAAGATGAATCCTCCTACTTTTACTGGTATAAGGGTGGAGGAGGATCCTTAGGATCTCTTGGATGAAATGGAGAAAATCTTTAGGGTGATACAGGCCACGAATGTGGAAGGGGTGAATTTTTTTACTTACCAGCTTAAGAATACGGTGTACCAATGGTACGAGGAGTGGGTTAGGGTAAGAGGTAATGTTGAGAAGTCAACTTTGTGGGAGACTTTCTCTAATGCTTTTATTAATTACTTTTTTTCTCAGGTGTTGAGGGAAGCGAAGGTGGAGGAATTTGTCAATCAGAGAAAAGGGAAAATGTCTGTCAAGGAATATGCCTTGAAATTTCATCAGTTGTCATGGTATGCTTTAGAATTAGTGTATGATATGAGGGCAAGGATGAGAAATTTCACTATCAGACTATCTCGGGACTTAATCCTTGAAAAAAAGACTATATTACTGATCAAGGATATAGATATTTCTAGGTTGGTGGTTTATATGCAGTAGGTAGATGAGGAAAAAAAAAAGCAGGCAGAGTTTGGGAAAAGGCAGGGTAACAATTTTAGGTCATATGAACAGGGTGGTGCTCAACACCAAGGTGGTCGAGATGATGGTAAGTGGAAAAAAAAGAGGTGGGGGAGTTCTGGTTCCTTCTCTACAGCTAGTGCTCCTTACCCGTAACAGTATGGTGATAGGAGTTAGTAATGTGGTGATAATTTCTGGTCAAAGGGTTCCCAATCTCAGGCAAGTGGGACTCAGTCGGCCTCATCATAGCCTCCTTGTTGGTTTTCTGGTAGGTTGTATAGGGCCTTCTATGATAAAGGGGGATAAGAGTTTCAAATACAGTCAGCCAAGCCATATGCTTAGAGCTGTCCAATTGGTAAAGGTGCTTCGAGAGCGACTAAGGCTCCAATTTCTTCATTTTTTGCTTCTGCACCAAAGGGTGTTACTTCTGCATCTGTTTCTATTTTTGGTACCAGTACAGATTGGAATAAGTTATAGGCTCTTGCTACTCGACAAGAATTTAAGGCATCACCTAATGTCGTGAGTGGTATATTACAACTTTTTTCTCTTGACGTGTATTATTTACTTGATTCAGGGTCCACTCTCTCTTATGTGACTCCATTTATGGCTGTGTATTTTGGTTTTGATCTCGAGGTTATTTTGAATCCTTTTTCTATTTCTACTCTGGTAGGTTACTCTATGGTTGCTAAAAGAGTCTATAAGGGGTGTGGGGTATTTATTGGTAGTCGATAGACTTAGGTGGATTTGTTTAAACTTGATATGGTGGATTTTGATGTTATTCTGGGGATGGATTTGTTACACTTTTTTTATGCATCCTTAGATTGACAGACCCGTAAGGTTATCTTTAGGTTTCTTGGTGAACTAGTTATTGAGTAGGAAGGTAGTTCCCTAGCTTCTAAGGGGAGGTTTATTTCTTATCTTAGAGCTTAAAGATTGATCTCTAAAGGGTGTCTCTATCATCTGGTCCGAGTTAAAGATTCTAACTCATAAGGTTCTTCTCTACATTCAATTTTAGTAATGAATGAGTTTCCTAAGGCCTTTTCAGATGATCTTCCTAGTGTTCCTCCAGATAGGGAGATTGAGTTTGGTATAGATTTGATTTTAGACACTCGTCCAATATCTATTCCTCCTTATAGAATAGATCCAGTTAAGTTAAGAGAACGGAAGGAGCAACTTAAGGATCTCTTGGATAAGGGGTTCATTCATCCTAGTGTATCCCTATAGGGTGCACTAGTGTTATTCATGCAAAATAAGGATGGTTCCATTCGGATGTGCACTGACTATTGGTAGTTGAATAAGGTAATGATTCAGAAAAAGTATCCTATTTCGAGGATAGATGACTTGTTTGATCAGTTGCAAGGTGCCAAATTCTTTTCTAAGATAGATCTTTGGTCTGGGTATCATCAGCTTAATATTAGGGAAATGGATATCCCTAAGATGGTTTTTCTTATTCGGTATGGGCACTTTGAGTTCTTTGTTATGTCATTCGGTTTAACTAATTCCCCGGTGGTATTTATGGATTTTATGAATAGGGTTTTAGGTTGTTTCTGGATCTTTTTGTGATTGTGTTCATTGACGACATTCTAGTTTATTCTAAAACTAAGGTGGATCATGCCAATCACCTTTGTATGGTGTTGTAGACCTTAAAAAAGTAGCAGTTGTACGCCATATTCTCCAAGTGTGAGTTTTAGTTAAACGTTGTGACTTTTCTTGGTCATATTATTTCTAGTGAAAGATCATGGTAGACCCGTAAAAGGTTGCCTAGACCTATGAATCCAACTGACATTCGGAGCTTATTAGGTTTGGCTGGGTATTATAGGCAGTTCGTGGAAAGTTTCTTGATGATAGCTACCCCATTGACTAAGTTGACTTAGAAGAAGTTAAAGTTTTCCTGGTCAGATGCTTATGAGGGAAGTTTCAAAAAGCTAAAGGATAAGCTAACTTCGGCTCCAATTTTGACATTGCCTGAAGGTAATGAGGGTTTGTGGTTTATTATGATCCATCCCGTATGGGACTTGGTTATGTTTTGATGCAACATGGAAAGGTGATTTCCTATGTTTCCAGGTAGTTGAAGGTAAATGAGAGGAATTATCCTACTCATAATTTAGAGCTTTTAGCGGTGGTTTTTGCTTTAAAAATCTGGCGGCATTATTTGTACGAAGTGCACGTGGACATCTTTTCTTATCATATGTGTCTACAATATGTGTTCAAATAGAAGGAGCTAAATCTCAGGAAGAGGAGAGAGTTAGAGCTTCTTAAGGACTATGATATGAGTCTTTATTACCACCCAGGTAAAGCTAACATAGTTACTGATGCTCTTAGCAGGTTATTCGTGGGAAGTTTAGCTCATGTTGATAAGGAGAAGTAGGAATTGGTGAAGGATATTTACCGTCTGGCTAATCTTGGAGTTCATCACTTGGACTCTAATGATGGATATGTAATGGTACAAGAAGTGGTTCGGTCATCTCTTGGTGCACAGATCAAGGAAAAGCAAATACTAGATCCCATCTTGATGAAAATTAAGAGAAAGGCTGGTGGTCAAAGAGTGATGGTGTTTGAGAATAGCGGTGATGTTACCTTGAGATACCAAGGGAGGTTATGTGTTCCTAACGTCGATAGTTTGTAATGAAGGGTTTTGGCTGAGACGCATGAATCGCGCTATGTTATTAATCCCGGTTCAACAAAAATGTATCATGATCTCAAGGAGATGTATTGGTGGAATGGTATAAACAGAGATGTGGCTGATTTTATGTCCAAGTATATGGTGTACCAACAAGTCAAAGTTGAGCATATGAGGCCTGGAAGGTTATATCAGGAAATTGAGCTGCCTGAATAGAAATGAGAGAAAATTAATATGGATTTTGTTACTGGTCTTCCTTGATCTTGGAATCAATTTGATTCGATTTTGGTCATCATAGATAGGATGACAAAGTCCGCTCACTTCTTGTCGGTGCGGACTAACTTTTCGATGGGGACTATGCACGGTTGTATCTTCATGAGATTGTAAAGCTTCATGGGGTACCTATTTTGATTATCTTTGATCATGGTACGTAGTTTTCATCTTGCTTTTGGTGGTTGTTTCAGAAGGGGTTGGGTACTAAGGTTAGTTTGAGTACTATTTTCCACCCGCATATGGATGGGCAAGCAGATAAGACTATTTAGATATTGGAAGACATGCGTTGTGCAGTGTGATTGATTATGGTGGAAATTGGGTTGAGAATCTACCTTTGGTAGAGTTTTCTTACAAAAATAGATATCATTCTAGCATTGGGATGGCTCTTTTTGAGGCATTGTATGGTAGGAGGTGTAGATCTCCTATTGGGTGGTTTGAGCTTGGTGGTGGCGAATATGTTTGGTCTGAATTTAGTTTATCAAGCTATGGAAAAGGTTAAGATAATTTGGGATAAGCTTAAGGCTTCTCAAAGTCGCCAAAAGTCCTATACAGATGTAAGGAGTAGGGACTTGGACTTCAAGGTTGGGGATAAGGTGTTCCAAAATACGATTCATATGGTTGGATATAGGTCATAGAGTTTGGGTTTTTCCTTCACTTAATCTAAGACTTAGTAACTTAACGTGGATCTGAGTATGAGTGGCTCACCATGAGCCATAAGATAGGGTACAAGTTGTACCATTAACTCGTATGGTAGACAGTGATCAAACCTCCTTTGATTTTATTCTGCTAGGAATATTGTCTAGGGGTACTGATCATATGGCTGGTCTGACTTGGGTTGGGAAAATCGTAAGGTGGAAAGTGTTGGTTCCAAGAGAGAGGCCTAGGGTGTAAGTGGCAGTTACCACTCGTATTGGAGGGTACAACTAGTATGGTTAGTCATACCATCGGACGAAAATTTTAAGCAGTTTAAGTTGGGAGTAATCTGGACATTTCCCCACTTGACCACTTAAGGACCCATGACTTATATCACTATTGGGATATCATTTACCCTACTATTCTAATTTAAAACACTTAGAAACTCTCTCTAAGGCTCTTGGGTAAATAAAGGCTAGGGTTTTATCTAAAGGATTAATTTGGAGCTTGTGCTGGTGATCTCTCTCCATCATTTTCGTAATCTAAGGCATGTACTCCTTCCTCATTGTTAGTTCCAACTAAAGGCATGTTTTATACAATGTTTCCATTGCATAATTATTATATGATTTTGGATTTTCAAATATATGTTGGGGTTTTGGTATTAAAAGTTTGGTTATGGTTTTCCTATGTTTTAATTATGTTTTTACATGATTTAATGGTGATTTGGACAATTGGTTGCATAGAAATAGTAAATTGGTAATTGGGTTTGATTTTGAAAATACTATGCCCTCAACATGTTTGATAAAATATCTATGATAATGTTCTTACTATATTTTATTGGACTTTTAATGGAACTATTGCATGGTATGGTTTGCTAATGAAACCCTAAATGGTTTAAATGGTTTGGACTAGTTAAATGGTAAGGTTTGGTGGCCATGGTTATGGTTAATTAAACTTCCTTGTTTGGTACATGGGATCCCCCAAGTAAACATGTTAATGAACAACTTGTGGGGTATATGGTATTCCCTCAAGCAAACATAATAATGGAATACTTATGGGATACACGGGATTCCCCCAAGTTAACTTGATAATGTAATTTATGGGTACATAAAAATCCCTTTGCTTAATAAGGTTGGATAAGGACATTGCTTGCAGGTTATAATCGGTATGACGATACCACTACTTAACCCTTGGTTAATAATAATGGAATAATGATTTAGTTGGATGGTAATGATTTTAACTGGGCAATAATGATGGGGTGTGATAGCTAACTGTGAAGGTGCGAGTCCAATGGACGAACACTGAAAACTCATGTTTGCCGACATGAGGGTTGTTCATAGCGACCATATATTATACTATGCGGTATATGGGAATATCCTCTAAGTAAACTGTACATATACATCATGAAGAGCGAAGTGTACTCGAAAATCCCCTACTCTTATGGTATCTCCGTTTCGTGCGGCTACACATATCGGGACCCATTCAAGGGGTTAAACTGGACCCATATAGCCCATGGGTGGTTCTAGGATGGTTAATCTACGCATAGTCGCATACCCAGGTTATTGGTCTTAAAGGTATGCTCAACCTGGCTCCATTTCCCGACATAGTTATATATTATATACACGTGTGTGTCTTGTATGTATATGGTTGGTTTACTTAGTCTTACTGACATTATTTTATCCTTATCTTTAGTTCATGTTAGCGTGCATCCGCTAACCCGTCTTCGAGCAGTTGTATGCCCACGCATTGTAGGAATCGGCTATTCTACTCCTCCTGCTTAGTGATCAGATTGGGGATCAACTATTGAATTGAAGTGGTGAGCTTCTATATTCCGGAAGGCTTCATTTCATAGTATGGATGTTTTTACATACTTGGTTTATTTTATGAATATTGGTTTTGACTATAGTTGGGGGCATGTCTCAAGTGGTTATTGTTTTCTTTTGGTTAGAGGCTTGTGTGACTACTATGGATTTGAATGAGCGGGATCGGTATTGGTGTCAGCCTTAGCATTGGCATTGGTATTGGGAATGATATCGTTGGACTGAATTTATGATTGTTCTATCCTTTTATGTTATGTTATGGACAGGAACTTGGTTTTTACATTAGTTTGGTTGTGGTTGTTGGTTGGTAATGGATGGTTGGACTTGTTTGGGTTGGTCACGGTTATAGACTTATCTCAGAATCTTAGGTTATGATTACAAGCTATCTTGTTATACATTAGGAATCCATCCGGCATGGGGTACGTATTTGGATAGTTGGGTTGGGTATCGGGGGTGGTCCCCGGTCCTGGTTGGACTTGAAATGCCCATCACGACAAGGCCCCAGATCGGGTGGTGTCACAAACACTGGAGTAAATCAACTTCTAGAACATGACTCAAGATAAGCAAATTAAAGAACAGGAGAATTTCTGGATCTTGAGTAAGAGGGCTTTTGTTTCCTTTTCGATAAAATGATATTGCAAAACTATTTTTCAAAGCTGATTTCCTTTGCTTATATAGATGTATGAGAATCTTGTTTGAAATTTGATTGGACTAGGTGCCTTGTATTGTACATTGTGCACCTGCACAGTAATTATGCTCCCGGACAAAATTGTGTAGAGTGCGACAGTGTACAACTATCCTTCAACAACTTTAGTAAGTGCATATAGCGAACCTGGTCCCTGAACATGTTACTTAGTCATTATCAAAACATAAAACAAGAGTAAGCAATAAGATGGTGAAAGAACTTATATAAATCAATCAGTGAGGAATACATTCGACTATTTGCACAATTTGGTGCGCGATGGATTAATTTGGTTCAATTTATCTAGTTTTTGACGATAGATAAAAATTATGATAAAAAATATCATGCATACAATTTCTAGAGGTAATTTATGATTGTACATTCTAACTTAATATTAGCATGAATAATCTAAAATAAATAATTAAGCTATTGCCATTATTAGCAAATATAAGTTCTTTCCTTTTTTACTGGTTAAGAAATTTTAAAATTAAAGTGGTATGGAGTTTTTGTTCCTTCTTTTACAAGACAAAAAGTTTAACAACTTGAATATAATTTTATAATTGGTGTAAAATGCAGTTAAATATGGATCCTCTTTTTAAATATATTGTTTGGAAAGTTGATGCAAATTACAAAATATGAAATTTTAGTTAGTAATTAAATGTAGCTAGCAAAGACACTAATAATTTATCTCAGTCAAGCAATATTATAATTTTACTATAGTTGATTGCCAATTGTAAAATGCATTTAAATCTAGATCCTTTTTTGAATAGAAGTTTGGAAAGTTGTTGAAATTACGTAATATGAAATTTTGGTAAATAGTTAAATATAACAGACTAATTAATTTATTTCTCAGTCAAGCAATATTATACTTTTACCATAGTTGAATGTCGATTGGTGTAAGATCCATTTTAATCTTTATCCTTTTTGGAATAGAGATTTGGAAAGTTATTGAAAATAATATATAATTTTAGCAATGAGTTAAATGCTCTTACCATAGTAGAATGTCTTTTTTCAACTATAAATAAAGATATTTTGGAGGTGTGAAATGTTATTTAGTACTTAAGTCTATAACAATAAGACATTAATGGATAATAATAGCGAGTTGTTGAAACTCATTTTAGCTAATGTTGCCAACAACAAAGAAGTGAAAAGGTTGGGATTGGAGAACAAATTAACCAAGATGGAGTCTCTCTTTATGGAACGTAGGAAGAAACCTAAATTGGCTGATGACGTTCTAGAAGACAGTGTGATGGACATGATCGATGTTATTCATTACGTACGGTTAGTAAAAGGGGAAATGGACAAGGAGATCCAAGTTCGTTTAGCTAATCTGGCCTCAACATCATCAAATGCAAATTAACGTGTCATTAATAATTCAATAAAAAATTTCATTTCTTTAAGATGAAATCTATTAAATTTATATCACCTTGTATCGGTCATAAAGTGAAATAATAGTTTTACTTTATATCGAATGAAAATTTTCTATTCAATATTTCTTTTATTTCGATATTTTCATTATAGCTTAATTCCGTTCAATTTTATTTTGAAATACGTATCTACTGAATCTAGACAAATCCAACTTGTGAAATTACAAGATGTTATTGTTATTGGTAACTCATTCAAAGTATATATTGATTTAAATATCACATATAAGCTTTTTTATGAAGGATTCATTAGTAAAATGATTTTATTAATAAATTCTCAGATCCGTATTTAAAATTTGCAGATCAATGGTGTCATTATCTTCTTTAGTACAAGCGCTACCGAGGAATATTGGGGTTGTAAATGAGATTGCACTAGTCCATTTTATTAATTTGGTTCGATTTATAATATTTTTGCTTCATAAATATATCATGTTAAATTGATATAAATTTAATTTTATCAGTTCAATATAGTTCTTAAGACCCAATTCTATTTAGGAAAAATTAAAAAAGGAAAAAGCGCATAAGAAGAGTACATCTGATAAATACGCCTCACAAATAGAATTTGTCACCAATATGAGTTGTGGTGCAGTGAATGGGGCTGTTCCACCCTTAATCAGAGGTCGAGGTTCAACCCTGGGTATGGAGAAAACTCTGTTGGGAGCGCTGTCACCTTCATGGGCCTGGCAATGCGCGATCTGAATTAATTGCAGGCACCGAACACCGAATGAAAAACCGAAAAAAAGAATTTGTCAAAATCTATCATCATATAAATAATTAAGTCAATTCGCACTGAATGTTTAAACTTTGCACTTGTTTCTCTTTTAATCGGTATTTTAGTATTTTCCAAATTTTCACATAGGATAATTTATAAAAAAAAAATAATAATTTTAATAAAAGAGAAGATACTTTTCGAGGGAGAAAGATAATAAAGAAATGAAAAAGAGAAAAGGAGGGAAGAAAATATAAAATATACGACCTATAGAGGAATAAAATTTTAGCTAGCATTTGGTCATATATTTTAAATACGATTTTAAAATTTTCTCTTGAAATATCTGTTTGACTATAAAATTTGAATAGATTTTGAAAATCAGATCTTCAACTATTTTCAAGTATTTAAAACTTACTCAAATTAGTTTTTATTAAGTTTGTGGGACTTTCACTAACAAAACACCAGTCAAGAGACAAAATTCTGCTCAACTAATAAAGCCTTACGCATTTCCTCAATAGCAGCAAATCCTCGAGACGACACCCCCTTGTTCACAGGATCGACATTGAGACATCCTCCATTTTCTCTTAGCAAGGGATCTTTGTAGAACTCGAACCTTCTCCCCTAGCTCAAATACTCTCAGGATTTTAGCCTCAAGATCTCTGCATGATTGATTTTCTATATCTTCAGAATGAAGGAGCTCATCTCCTTATAAGTTTAAAAGAAAAATTATACATATTAAACGTTATATTTATATTTATATATATATATATATATATATATATATATATATATATATATATATATATATATATATATATATATATATATGTATGTATATATATATATGTATGTATGTATGTATGTATAGAAGGTATAGTTAATGTTAATTAATACCCCTCCTCAAACTGGTGCTGGTCAATCAGAAGATTTGTCAATAAAGATCTCACGTCGTTTTTTCTTTTGAGACTTCATGAAAAAAATTATCAGTTAACCTCTAGAGGAAACATGAGGAAAATAAATACAACCGTTGCAAAAATTTTATCGAAAAAAGTGATAACTATTCTCTATATACTTGGTTCATTCATGAAAAATGAGGTTGATGGCAATCTTTGAAACGCTTTTATCGTCCCAATACATGGGTGTGGAAGAGGAAGAGTGAAAGTCAAATCCATCCAATAAACAACGCAACCAAACCACTTCACTACATGTAGTTGACATGGCATGACATTCTACTTTGATGGATGATTTAGACACAGTTGCTTGCTTTTTTGAATTCCAACATAGCAAGGACTTACCAGGAAATACACAATACCCAATGGTCGAACGATGAGTGTTGATGCACCCACTATAATTAGCATTTGAGAAGGCATGCAAGGAGTAGATGAGTCATGACTGTAATGTAGGTCAGGTGATGAACAAACGTAAGATAAATTCACCGAGGATTAGACACTAAGTAAGAATATGAAGTGCATGAGCAATGTTAGATCTAGTGATAGTTAAGTAGACCAAGCTTTCAATAAGACAAAAAGGGTCAGGTGTGAGTGAGGTTCCCTATCAGTCTAATTAGGATAATGAGAGTTCTTCTCCACGAGTGTATCAATAGTGGTCTCATCAGTTAGGATCCATGTCTAAAATTTCTATTATATACTTCCTATCTTAGAGAAAGTAGCCACTAGCATTACGAGAGATTTCCAAACTAAGAAAATAAGATGCATGCTCCAAGTCCTTCATTTAAAATGAAGATTGTAGCATATCTTTAAGATATAAAATACCTTCACCATCATCCTCGGTAATCAAGAAATCATTGACGTAGATTAGTACGAAAATAATCCCTCGTGGCAAGGGAGAGATAAATAGGAGAATAATCATTGTGGCATTATTGATAGACACCTTGCAAAAGAATAAAATTCTCTTTAGAAAATCAAGCACATTAAGTTTGCTTCAAGACATAATTCCTTCCTTAATTTGCATACCATGGACGAGGAAGTAGAGAATCCAAGATGAAGTTTCATATACACGGTCTCGGATAGCTCACCACTAAGAAAGGCATTAGTGATGTCCATCTGCGAGATGTCTCATTGTCGAACTACCGTAATAGCCAACACTGTACGTCAATAGTCATTTTAACCATAAGGGCAAAATTTTTACTTATAGGCATTCTTATACTCAATCATAAATCCTTACGCCAACAAGTGGGCGCTATATCGATCCAATATGTCATTGAAATTTTGCTTCAGAGTGTAAACCTATTTATACCCAACCACGATTTGATCTGATGGTGGTATCGGAACCAGATCTCCTATATGATGTTATGCTAGTTCATTAAGTTCAATTTTCATATCCAAGGTTCATTCTTTACGATTAGCTGCTTATTATAAGATCTAGAAATAGAAATGTGATCAAGTAAAGATCATATAATAATTCTATTAGAGGTCAACACCATTAAGGAATTAATGTGATATATATTAGTAAGAGTATTCATTCCTTAAGGGAAGGCAATAAACTTGTTAATTTTTCATTAACCTAGTTTTTTTATTTTGCAGGTGATTACCAGATTAATAGTGTTATAGAAATTTTAATTTAAAGAAAGGAGCATACTAGCACTGGACAAATAGGGTATACCTCATATAAGGAGAAGCATTCAAGCGGAATAATCAAGTTCACAAGCATTTTAAATAAGTTGGAGAGGGGAAAGGCACAGGGCAAGGATAAGTAGATTAATGAACTATCTAATTATACCAATATGGGAAAAAGTTTTACTGGACATGAATATCCTAACTTGGTGAGATCTTAGGGTGGAAATGGGTACAAATATCCACATGTTAGCAGTAAGGAGTTGATTTATCTATAAATCTATCGATGGGTCCATAACCTAATTCAATTGTAAAAAGGTAAGTCCTTAAATTGATGGTTTTGACTCTAATCTCTCAGATCTGATGGTGGTAGTAACTACTTTTGAAGTTCAACCCATCGATATGAAGGGAAAGAACAAAATAATAAGCAAAAATGACTAGGTTACTTAGCATAAAATCTAGAGACTATGATTACAGCTGAGAGACCATGATTGCAGCTGAAGAACAGTAAAGATGGGAACAGGGAGCTTAAAGATGAATTAATGAAGCTGCGCACATAGAGATTCAAGATGTTCAGAGTATCAGTGACCTTTCCACTTTCCTAATCTAGAAGACCAACTTATGAGTGCCTTTTGATATATATATTCTTGATTTTAAGGATGGATCAGGCCATTTTTGGGCTTGGGTGTACACTTCTTTTTAGCATAAATCCCTTCCTTGATGAAAGTATTTATATAAAATCTTAGATGACTTTCTCTCTTTCGATTTTAAGTAAAATACATATACATGTTGTTAACCCGCATACGTTGCTTCAGTGTATGAGGAAATCGTTTAGTCTATATTTATGAAAAAAAATAAGATATGATGATTCTATTACTTAATTAATGGCATTAATTAACTCTTCTAATTTATTGGATGCTTGAAAATAGTAACTAAAATTCAAATTGAAAAAAATATATTTAAACATCACCATAATTTTTTTTGAATTACAATCTAGAACTCACACTAAAAAAACACATCCACATTTAGTTTCTTCTTTTTTTCAATAATCAATATGAACATCGTTATATTGTTGCGTCATTCGGATTCTTGAAAGTCCAAAATTCTTTATCAATAATACAAAAGTGATGAAATTATTATTTTAGAAAGTATAACATTCTTGAAATTGATTTTGGCGATTGCAACAGAATTGAATATTGATAAAGTTCGTAAAAAAAATGAAGTAAAATACATTATTGAAGATAATTCCTCAATTTATAGAAGATGAAGAAGTTGTACCGCCCAAATACAGAAGACCTCCTAGTAGGTCAAAGAAAGAAAGGCATTTTAAATCAAGTGAATCACTTTCTTCAAGTTCAAACTATTGTGGTAAATGCAAACGTGCAAATCACAACCGATGCACGTGCAATTTTTTCTAAAGGGACCGTGAAAAAGATAATTTGATTTTGCATGTAATGAGGCTTAATTTGGTTTTGTTTGAATCAACAATTTACTTTGTTGATGTTGATAATCTGAAATAATTTTGAATTATATTTTATATTGTTATTTCAAGTTTAGTTCTTAATAATAGTTTGAGATTGTCACAACAATGTTCTCCATTATACATAAATTATATTGCATTCCTTTAACTATTTCACTTTACATTATACATAAAGGTGTATAAATACTATCTAATTTGCAGTTATAACACAAAATAGTCATTCATATGTATTGTATAACAAATAATTAAACATTAAAGTGTCATTTATATGTAATGTATAACATTGTTTATAACAAAACTTCTGCAAACTTTCTTTTTAAACAAGAGATCGTTATTACACTTGTGTATGGAAGTTAGTTTAATTTAAGTAATCGTGCTATAATGTGTTATACGTATTAGAATGTATTATACATTTCTTACTTTGTGAGTTGCTAAGATTATATATATGATCTGGACTCAAACAACAGTATGTTTTATATTTATGATAAAGTTTTATACTTTAGCTTCTATGTATGATGTAAATGTTTTCGTTATTTTGGTTTAAGTTAAAAAAATTTAACTATATGTACGAGAACATATTATACTTAACTTTCTATGTATGAAAAAAATGTTATAGGTATGAATCACATTCCATACATCCATACATAAGATGTAACTGACGTATTAATGAAGTTCTATTCTTGAAAATGTTATACATTAGATATAAAATAGCACTTTAATGTATAATTGATTGTTATATGTTATATATAAATCACTGTTTAATGTAATAGTTGCCAATTTATATAGCATCAAGATAATATAATGTACTTCAAATGTAATAGCTTCCAAATTAGATAGTACCAATACAATATATTGTATGTCATTACAATACACTTAATTAAAATTGAAACATGACTCTAGTAAATGAAGCTATAAACTATACATAACATATGTATGTATAAACAGTTCAAAGAGATCAATAAAAATCTAAATTCCAAACCAACATAAAAAATTAACAAGTGTTGTAATTGTTTAACATTCATTACTAAAACAAAAATTAGATGCTTCCATGCAGACTGTTAAAAAATTGTGCTACTCTAAAGTAACAATTGCACTTTCATCAATTGATTAGAGATAACTATTCCTTGGATGCGGAGGATCGTCATTATCACTTGTGTATCCTTCAATTGTCTTGCTCGCTCCATAATTTCATAGTAAAGATGCATAGCGTGCACGTTGACTTTGTGCGTCAAATCCACATGAATGCACTTCCAGTCCTTCACTTAATATTTCTGCATATGCATCAATAAAAATGCCACAATCCATGATATAAAAAAAAATTATGACTTAACAGGTCATTCAATAATTATTTCATTATTATACAGCACCAAACTGATACATATTACAGAGAACATTATACAACAGTTTCACATGTATGTATACACCTTATACGTTTAATACTATAATCTTGCATAATGTATAATGTAACATTATACATATAAAATATTTACTTTATACATATTATAAATATAATCTTATCAAAGGTATAATGTAACCTTATACATGAGTTCGAATTTCTAACTGTATAATACAACCTAATACATAAAATGCATCTTGTATGTAATAACAATGTCTTAATGCATAATATAATGCATCTCATACATGTACAGTAAAATATAAAGTAGAAGACTTATATTAGACATTATTCTGATAAATAAACTAATGTATGATGTCTGCACAACTGTATTGAATGAAAACAACAGTCTTACAACCTATTATAATTTTATTGTATAACTTTACAACTTGTAAAATATAATGTACCCAAACTAATGTAGTGTACCTAATCTAATGAATGAGTTTAAAACCGTCAATGTAATTTATATTACAATTCTACTATATAATCCTATAATATGATTATCAATGTATAATTACCCATTTACTGAATTAAATTAAGTAATATAAAAACTATATCTTTGGAAGACGTGGTCGTCCGGAATCATCAACCTTCTTCTTACTTGTCGATTTTGAAGCTGATTTCTTTGAACTTGAACGGGCAACTTTCCTCAATTATACATAAAATCAAAGATCTGACTTTGAAATATATGAAAAATACGATAAATTTCAACTCTCACAATGTTATTGAATTACAAAATCGGATACTTTGATAAGTACATACATGCAACAAAGAAAAATTTGAATTCAAATTTGATTTGGTAAAATTGAAAAAAAAAAAACTTAAAATTAAATGAAGAAGGTGAACTTTATTCAGTTAATGATTGATAACAGAACAATTTGAAATTCTTCATATCACATTAGCTTAATTGTAGGCGTAATTAAAAGAGCACGGATATGGAGTAAAAATCGGTGCATAAAAAAAGAGCAAAAAATGGTATTTTGATATGTATGAGGAGGATGAGAGAGAAAGAGTAAATTTAAGAGATTTTATGTAATTAATAAGGAATTTTTATAATTATTTTGAGGAATAGGGATTTTATGTAATACTTAATTGTTAACTTTTGTATATATGTAATTTTCCCTTCTTTTTATTATATAAAAAGGCCAGGCCCGATTTTAAAAAAAAAAAAGAAATAAAATGAAAGAGCAAAAAAAATCACTTATTTAAGAACGAAGCGAGTAACGTATAAAACAATTGTTGAACTCGGAATTGGTTGATCTCCTACATGAAGATCATGTTCTTTTCATAAGGATGAGTATTAAAGATTTAATGACCGAGAATCATTTCCTCTTAGTTTACCTTGAATGAGAAAATAAATAACATTAAATGCTAATAGAGTAATAACAGGCATCGTCTCCTGATTGTTGGGATCATTCAAGAGTGTGTAGTTGTTAGCATTAGTTTATCTTTAGCTATCTTGATCACGTGTGTTGCTCAATTTTACCCTATACCAAAATCAATAAGTCTCTGTTTGCAATAAATTTTTGTTAGCTGAAAATTAACTGCAAGAAAAGATAAAATAAAAAAAAAGAATAATTTTATTTGAATAATTGAGTACAATTTTGTTATTCTCTCGATTATTCTCTTCGAAGCTTTTCCGTGATTCGAGGGCCTTTTGTAGTATAATTCTCAAACTTTCGAATGATTTAAGCCTCCTAGAAATGCGTTTGGATCTTCATGAATGTCAGACAAAACTTCATCTTGTCGAGTTGATCTCTAGGCAGAACTCCGTAAGTCAATTCTTTGAAGAGTTGTATAGTTAATGCAGATCTTTCTCCAATGCTTGCAGAATAACCTTAGAAAATTGTGTAACCCTCATAATTATAGTTATAGGGGGTAGGCAGTCCAAGTGTAAATAACCTCTTCTGCCTCATTCTAATTGGTCCATTCAATTTTTAAGCTTATTACAAATGTTATGTGACAAGGTTGCTTGTGATTGGTCAAAAACATGTCATTTGGGACACTTGGCAATGTTTCATTGGCTCTTGAACTTGACTTGGATTGCTACATCATTTGAGTGTGTGGTCTTACTTCATTGGTTTTTAATTTGACTAAGATGCCACTTCACTTAACACGTGGCATAAGTTGGGGCCTCAAGGTGAGATGGACCTTGAAGTCCTTGATGAGGAATGAAATTGGCTTATTATTTTAATAGCCCAAAATGATTTTAGGCCCAATAAAATATGGGTAAAATCTAAGTTTTATATGAATTTGACCCAATAAATTTTGCGTGTCTACAAATGCCCCTTACTTCAAAGCTCGTCAAGATTTTTGATTTGTCAGACCTGTTAGAGACGACATTTGAAGTATTTGTGGCGCCTTCTTATTTTTTTTCTTTTGTAAAACTTGCGCATTTTTTCAAAATTCGACTCCTCGAAGTCATGATAATCCGGGTAGAATAACGTAAATCCCTTCATTAGGAGTATAAAACCTGTTTAAAACTAAATATATCCAAATCATGTAGGATTTGGGTATTAGCCTTATATCAAATTTTAATAGGATTGATAACGATGTTATCCCACTTCAAAAAGGATTAGGAATTTTTGACTTATTTTGGATACTTGGACGTCCCAATTCTTCTTAAAGACAACTTGTTCAACAAATTTCTTTTTGAAATCAAACCGGGGCCCTTCAAAGTCTATAAAAGGACATCACCGCCCCATTAAGTCATTGTAATTTAGCCTGAGCAGAAATTCAACTCCCGTTCTTCTCCTCTTTTTGTTCTTTTTTCCACAATTGAGCTTTCGGCCACTTTGGGATGTCTGTGGAAGAAGCTTAACAATGCATCATGGAGGTGTCTGAATCATGAACGTCTTATTACATTAGAAAGTAGACTCACGAGGCTATGTTCTAAAAGAAAACCATGCTCAATTAACCCCCAGATCTTCCCAGGTATCATTTCAAAATCAGACCTTTGGTTCTGTTTCATCACTTTTTACTTATTTTGTGCATTCTCACGAAAACTCTCGTATCTTGACTTAAGAATATCAAATAAGGAACCATTTTTTGCGTTGGAAACTAGACTCATAGATCTACGTCTCACATGGAAACAAGCATCAAATTACATCTGAATCATCCTAGATATCGCTCCAAAAATGGCCATTTGATGTTGGTTCGCTAGTTATTTCATCTTTGCGCAGTATCATGATAAATTCCAGGTCTCAACGTGAAAGTATTGGAATCAGGTGCTATTTTTTGTATTGGAAAGTATATTTTTAGAGCTACTTCTTACACGAAAACCACAATCATATTACATCCGAATCGTCCCAGATATCGCTCCAAAGATGGTCTTCTAATCTTGGTTTGCTAGTTATTTTAGCTTTGCACAGCGTCACGATAAATTCCATATCTCGATGTGAAAGTATCAGAATCAGGTGCCCTTTTTTGTATTGGAAATAGACTCGCAGATATATGTTACACGTGAAATACATTAGTATAAAACTTCTATATTTTCTCACATAAATTTTTGAAGTTACAGCCTAAATCTTGCGATACTCCTTTTTCCTTTAGCAGACTTACCGTTTAATTTAATTTCTTTGGCAGGTCTTCAAACACAGAGAGGATATATTCAGTGCTTTGAAATATAATAAACTTCCATGACCAAAATTCACCATATCCTCTACTTGAAATAGCAAATGATAAACGATATTCTCCTGCTAGCGTCCTTACCTTGGAAGTTCATCCTCGGGTAATAAGTCCCTTCCCGCTTGACAGAGGATCGCCCAACATGTCCCTTCATCTAGAAAAATGGTCAAAAAAATAAGAAATTGACGTCCTTGACTTCAATAAGGTCATTAATACTACTATTTTTGTGCTGCATTCATCTACACATGATAAAGAATCTGCTGCTACATATCCCAAAGGCTCGAATAAGGGCCTTGCTATATGGAATTATCCTCAATCAGGCTTTGGTGAGTTTCATTATGTTACTTGCTATTGGGAGTGGGTAGAGGATTTCCTTATCCATAGCAAGAGGGTGCTGGAATGAACTAACATTTATGATGTTGTTTTCACCTCTTTATTCATGTATGACATCAACGAGAATGTTTTGCAGGCCTTTTGTGAACTTTGAGATTCCTCGACTAATACAATATGTGTCGGCATTGGCAAGCTTTCTATTTCATTGTGGGACATGCATATGATTGGGGGCCTTCCAGTACATGGAACTTTCTTTGATGAAGTCGTCCCTTCATCCAAAGAATTGTCACAAATAGATCAGCAAGGAAAGCCATTTTTGCCTAAAACTTGTGCTTACTTATTTTTAGTCTTCTATCGACTTTCAAATGGTGCGTCTAAGGAGGTTTCTGTCTGTGATTGGGTGAATTTTGGTTTAAAGGACTATAGCGGTACAAAGAGCCTCCAACACGAGCCCCTAAATAGCAAGCTAAATCAAATTCAAACCACAGTCCCAACAGCTACATTGACATGTTATTTTTACCGCGAATGAAAGAAGAGAACATCCCTTTCGCCGAGTTAGGTGTAGAAGGGTCTCATAGAGAAGAGACGAACTTGGCTTTTTTTTTTGCTTTTTGGATTTGCAAGTTTGTTCTTCCAATTAAGAAACTTGACCACATCCGTCCTAGCATCTTTAAGATTGTAAGTCTAATGGCTTATGGGGAGAGGTTTGCACTAGCGATTCTCTTTTTGGCTAGTATCTACGGAGGCTTGAAAGAGATCACAACTTCAACAAACCTAAGTGCAGGTGACATAATTTTTACCATACAATAAGTCTATGGATGGATTGGTGCATATTTTAACTCCTACTATCAAGCACGTCATTACAATGGTGCTAGTATGTGTAGGATTACTAGGGAAAGGATGGTTAGAAACTTTAATCTTTCTGGTGCAAGACGGTTATTTTAGAATGTCGATATCTACAGTCTCCCCACCTTGGCCATATTACAACCCAAGGAGTTGTTTATAGTAGTCAACAAAGAATTGTTTAGTTCTTGGAACAATTATTTCATTAGTCTTCGTTCGAGCTACGTTACCCTCCGGAGTGATGATCACTTTGTTATGGAGCCTTAAATTCCCAATAGATTCAGCCGATAGTTTGAATTTGTTCAAGACCTGCCTAGGAACTTCATCAAATGACCATATGACGGCATACTAAACGAATTGGCACAACTTTAGGACTCATGCGCCCGTCTTAATAGTTCTTCAACCATTAGTATACCAACACATTCTATAAGGCCTCTAACGACCAATTATGCAAATTGGTGGTATATTGGTCGAACAAACCTTGTTGGGCAAAATAAAATTATCTTAAAAGTTCTTCTTCGTCTATCGGAACAAGGTAAGTTTTCCATTTCCTCCCTTGTTAAGTCAAAGACAAGCCCATTGTCTTCTAAGTCTTCACCTTCAAGGGGTAAGTTGGTAAAAACTGGAAAAGGATCAAGTCGTCCTTCATTGAAATTGAATGACACTCCTTATGTGGCTTCGAATAAGACTCGCAAGCGAAGCAATGATTCTTCTTTGCTTGAGATTAATAGTGGAATGATGCCAACCAAAACACCACTCGAAGATAAGATTCCGCCTATCCGCATAGTTAATAAAGTTGTAGATGCTAATGGTGACACTAGCTCAACGGAAGGAGATCAAGACCAACATTGGAAGTGCAAAAGAAAGAAGGCAAAATACCAATCTAGCGATTTTATTGATTTGGACATTGCTACTATAGATAGCGAGGCATTTTCTATTAATGACCCTAGCTCCATTATGCCGTTTCTTGAACTCGCAGAACAAGTAATATTACTTTCTTTCTTTTTTAAAAAAACACTAATAATATTTTTCCTTTTTTTCTTTTTTTTTAATCTGGATCTCCAAGGCATTTTTACTTATACGCTTAATGGTATTTTTGATGGCATTACGAGTCCAAGTTCCCTTGATACATATTTTCTTCCTATCATAGAAGCTTTGATAAATAACACAGAGGTTGTGGCTGCCCAAGCTAAGTCGCCTAAAGTTCATGAACCTTCATTGTGTTCATCGTCATTTGTTGCTCCAAATTTTGAACCACAAGAGACGATCTCTACTTTCAACAAGTCTTACATTCTTCAGATGTGTGGTGCATTACATGAATGGCTAACCATGTTCTCCGTTGAATCTTAGGATGACTTTTCAAAGTTGAAAAATGGTGTGAACATGCTTATGGAGGACCTCAAAGGGATTAACGTCATCAATACCTCTATTCTAGAGGGCTGTATTAATACTTTTATAAAAATATATGAGGAGTATGACGCTATGAAATTATCTTCATCCCAGAAAATAACTAAAGAGAACCATCAAAAATTGATCTCTGATGTGCAGCAAAGCCTTGTTAATGTAAAAGAGGAAAACACCAAGGAGAGAGTGTGCATGGAGGATCTCCAATAAAATCTTGCTACGTGTAATGACCCGAACTAGGGCCTGGCTGTGACGGACATCCCGAACCATGAAGGCCCGAGCTTCCAACTCTATCTGGTAATCATGTACAACATTTATATAATAAAAGAAGATGTAGAAATATAATCTGATAAGAAAAGATGTAGAAATATAATCTGATAAGAAAACATGGTCATACTCTAGATTTAGTTTAACTAAGGAATGAAATCCAAAATCAACTAAACAACATCTGGAATAGTATGTGGAATCTCTACTACATAATCAAATGACAACTGTCTGAAACTGGGTCAAGGCCCCCAGTGGACCTAAACCAAAATAAATAACATAATCTGAAAGACACGGGCCTTCTGGAATTAAGAAGGCTTACCAACCACATACTTCACTGCTGTCTAAAAACTATACTATTTAGTAGGACCTCTGAACTGAGATTTAGACCCTAGGAGGTAGGGGGTCAATACAAATGTACTGGTACGCAGAGTAAACCCAAAATAATAATTTATATTCAACATATATGAGAGAAATTTAAAACAGTTCATAAACATATCATATGGTAAGAAATCACAAGGGCATTTTCAAAAAACTCTGAAAAATCATCAGAACTCAGAGACATTCTTTGTTTTACTTCTGCGCTAGGTGGTATACCCTACAACTCTGAAATTCCACAGGCTATATGGAATCCGCCATTGACTCGGCGGGAAAGCCTCCAACCCAAGTGTTCCGCAAGGGTTGGAGTCTCTGGCACTGCTACGCCATACGACCGTCGCTAGCGTAAAAATAATATACCCGGATCGGTAAATCACGGTTTTAGCTAAGAGTTACTTGAACTCAAAAATTCTTTGGGTAACCACCCAACCCTCTTTAAGCCCATTTTTAACTCTTTTAAAATCATGCATCTTCTGAAAACATACTCTGAAATCGATTATCTGTTATGGCATACATACTTATGGTACGTCATACCATTGACTTGCAAGTCACACCTCTGAGCCATTAATAACATATTATAATCTCCATTTTCAAAACATAAGTTTGGGACCACCATATCAATAAATCAATTCAAAGAAACTCTTTCTCAAACCTCATGTAAACACATGCAAAGCACTCTCTTTGTCAAGCATTTCAATAATACAAGTGGTCATGTCAAATTTCTCAATCACATGCAACTCTTTCTCATTTAAAACAAGGATGTAATTATATCAAGAAGCTCCCTCTCATCATCTCTAAATCATGCTCAAACACTAAGGTGCTGAGAAAACTAGTTTCAAAACCACAATCATGCATTTCAAATCATTCACAATAAGATCATAAACTTGAATTTATCAAAAGATAGGAACTTATAATCTGTACTCTCAAGCAAATATTAAATTTCAATTTCATACATATACATATACTTGTAAATCAATTTAAGGGGATGAGGCCTAAAGGCCAAAACAACAATATCAATAACATACATAAAGCATAATAAAAATCATGGATTTAAAACCCCTTTAACAAATTCATGCTTTATAATCTTTAAATCATAATTGAGTAATTTCAACAAGCCCATGTACTTTTAGGATAAACCCCACGTACCTCAATAGGAAATTAGAGACTGATTCTTGAATCCTACGATTTGGGGATTCCAAATCTTCAATCAATTTCGAAAACCCACGGTTGAATCTTGAGATTCTTGGAAGAGGTTTTGGGATGCTTAGGGTTTTTTCTTTGTAGAGAATGAAGATTTGGGCATAAAGTGCTTTTGTTATGCCATTGATTGTATGTTTATAGACGGATTGAGGGTAGGGAAATTCCCCAAAATATCCCCCCTTTTTAACCCTTAACGTAATCGAAAAAAATATAATTGGGCTCCCAATTTTACGGGCCACCGCAATGCGCCACTATCGCGGTGGCTCACTGGAAATTGACGAATGGGATTCTTAGGGTCACCGCGATGCGAAGCCATTGCGTTGTCCCACTGGTTGGGATATGAAACTTTAGCACGACATGCCACAATCGCACTAGGCTACTGGAATTTGACAATTGTTAAATAGACTCCCTCCGTGATGCGCCAAGCACCAAAATGACGGTGTTTTATGACTAGGACTTAAATTGGCCATAACTTCTTGCCTGTGTATCAGATTTGGGTGAATCTTATATCGATGGAAAGCTCATTCAATTCCCCACACTACTAAATTGATTAACATGGAAAATTTTCATAGGATTTATGGCTTTTGGATTATCTATACATAGAAATGATGATTTTTATTCTGGCCTAAAATGTGGGGTGTTACATTATCTTCTCATTGGGATCATTCATCCCCGAATGATGGGTAGGAACGTTGAAGCTTAAAGGTATGGAATAACATGGACATGATGTGTCTTCTAAGAAAGGATATAACTTATCTGAAATGTTTAAACTTCTATCATGAAACTGAATCTGAGATGATTGACTTTACTTACTTTAAGGAGCTGATTCATGCTGAGAGTTTAGGATTCCCTCCTAAGTGTTTATGCTTAAATCATACACATTGGATTTGGAAGTGATAACTTATGTATGTATGAATCATGAGGCAACAAGATTTAGATTGTACAAAGGTATTACACTGTCTGAGCTAAAATACTTGGGAAAATTTGAGATTATGCGCTGAACTCTTATGAATTGAGTCATGACTACATTGCTGAGTCTGAAAGATGATGCTTGGACTGAAATGAATTCACAATTTACATGGATGGAATAGATTATCTCTTGGTATGGTCATACGCATGAGACTTTGGATAGTAGGACTGGGTGAAAAGGCGGAAAACCACAGTAACTCATCTGCCTGACTGTTAAACTGAATTATACTGGACACTTATACTTAATTGGAGTATCTCTTAAACACTCTTTCTAAAGAAGTTCTAGTAGCATTAGGGAGCAAAGAATCTCTGACATGAGTTACACAAGACATCCAACTAAGGAATCACAACAATGATACTACTCTATAGCATGGAATATAAACATATAACTCGTAAACTAGGATAGAATTACCAAACCTTAGGCATTGCAACTTCTTACTTTCAAGATTAGCCACACTTCTAAAATACTCTCTTAACTATAATTTCCACTTAAATTGCTCATTGATTCCACTTATTTTTCTCACATGGCCACTGATATTTCCATCTACTAATGTCTAAACTGAACTAAATCCCCTCATCATCTTCAACACTAACTCAAAATCACAAGACGCACCATATAATACTGTAGTACTAGTCTGAACCATGAATTTAGCACACCCTGCATTTCACAATTTCTCATCTCCTGCATAATTTTTATTGCCACTCCAGCAATCACCTTCAACTTCATTTAGACATTCACAAACACTCAAGGCATTCATCCATATGCATACAAACATGACATTCAAACCTATTTCCATACCCACATATGTACTTCTAAATAACCACTCATAAAGCATCTTTCTCATATTCTCTAATACTTCTATCCATAACAAATTTCCTGCACTATTCAGATGATATACATGAAATATCCTCAACAAACTAAGCCATACACAAAACTTCACCTCAAAATTCTTTTAACTTATAGACTTACATAAAACAAGCACACAACACTTTTTCCCAATATAACACATAAAACTTCAACTAACCTTGACACATATCAAAGACTCGGCCTCAATCTTACTCCACAATTACCGCCTTAACTCAAATAAGCACGCAACCATCTTTCATCAACAAGAACTGTTTACTCTTTCCCATCTAAAAAACTGTTCATCATCAACATCTCGACCTAAGGAAAAAGGTCACTGAAAAATTGGAATACCAGAATCCAGAACTTGAGGGGAGTACAAAGCATAACTTGATACCCTACCGAGGCATGAGGAATAGAGTACTCACGGAATGGACTCATTAAAGAGATCTAATCT
This sequence comes from Capsicum annuum, assembly GCF_002878395.1. NCBI lineage: Eukaryota > Viridiplantae > Streptophyta > Magnoliopsida > Solanales > Solanaceae > Capsicum > Capsicum annuum. The sequence goes on from NC_061114.1 coordinate 193,186,072, forward strand.
GAGGACGTACCTAATATAAATCTGAATTTTCACTGATTGTTAATAGTATCACATGTGTACAAGAGTCATGAACTACATGACCTGAATTTTTGGAATTCATAACTTACGGAAAGTGATTCTGACTGCTGAACAAACTGGGAACTCATCATACTAGGAACTAGGAGAGTACATGATTCCTTATCATATGCATGAACACAATCTATGATTATGAAGCTGAAATATAAAGCATGAGTATGTATCGGAATAACTGAAGTAAACTGCTGAAATAAGAATAGATTGAGCATCGTTCTTTCTCATGGCCAACTCCACAACTTATTGGCACATCTATTAGCATATGAAAACTTGACTTGGTTACTCGTTCTATCATCTCCCCCTTAGATTTAAGCCATTACTCTAAGTCTGTAAACTACTATATACACTCCGGTATAAACTAAAATCACTTTACTCTAGAGTCGGGGATATAACAATACACATAAAACTAAACTTACCCTGTAAGGTGGTATCTTCATGTATAAAAACCAATGCTAATACCTCCTTCTAAGATTTAACCCTTAGGTTTCTATATCCCCAAAAGTCATTTATAACAGCTTAAACATTCACCAACTCAGATTCTTCTAACACTAAACATGGATATCTCCAAACCTTTGATGGGCCACACTACTTCTGTCATAGTCTACCAACATCAGGACTCCAAATTTATATCTCTCTACTATGAGAATCAAGATTATGCAAAAAGGATCAACATCATTAATCATAACTCCATAACTTAGCTATCAAGGATATCACATATTATCTAACTAATCATTCTACACCTAGAAACTCAATGATACTACTATGTCTACTAGCCACACGCAACATGTAATAGTCTTAGAAAATGTCGCAACTCCATATCACCTTGGACATACTTCTACATCATACATACAACATCATACTTCATTACGAATCAAATAAATTTAAGCGCTTGCATACACCGTTCAAGCCTATTAGATCACTTTCATATAACAAGTATCATTAACTAAGAAATCATCATATCTACCTTCATGGGCATCAGCTGTTCAAACTTAATGTCTAGTGCGAAACATGATCTACAACTCAATCTTACACACAATTCTCACAAAACATACATCATTAATCTTAAGCCATTATTCTTACAACCACATTCTACATTTAAATTCAAGCCTATAGAGCATCAATCATCTACCATCAATAAAGAATGCCACATAATATACTAGTCCATCAAATTGGGACATTTTAGCCAAATACCTTAAAAATCTACTACATACCTTCTCACAAGTAGTATTAGTTTACAACTACCAACGAAAAGAAGGTCAAGAGGGTAGAGTCATATAATACACATGGTCAGCCTTAATCTTATATTATAACCCCATACAATCTTATCTACTTATACGACTTTCTCACATCGCACTTACTTACCCAATCGTACATTTAGACTACCTTCAAATTCCACAAACAACCTTGTGTCTATAATTATAACTTACAAGCTAATCTAGCCATTTTCATACTTCAAGCAAATAACAACTCAACTTAGCTGATAACTCCTTCTCTACCTTCTACTAAACTAACACACAAGGACATATCACTTTAATACCAACTCAAAAATCAACAAGATGGACAACAAGTTCCTAGTGAATTGAAATAGACCCCACATGGCTCCACTAGACTACTATACAATCCACACATACTACTAGCTACCACACTAGCCTATCACTATAAAGGGGTAAATCATCCTCAAACATCATTTATTCAACTAAACATATTTATCTACACAAAATTCATTCTCACTCTGATTTCTAACCTTGTGACTTCGTATCACCAACTCCTTGGTCTAATCTCACTACCAATAGGTCATGACACCGACACTTTAACCTATACTACTACTCGAGTGGAAATACAGTTTCAACATTCTGCTACATCTCATTCCCTCCTAAGCATGACATCTGGAACAATTTTTTTTAAATGGACTGAATACACTTAATACCGCAGGCTGAAAAATACAATTTTATCAGAATAAAAGTTCACACTAGAATCAATACACTTTGAGGCACTAATGAACTCTTCACAAGTCCTTGCATAATTTCAATAGCCTTATATGGCTCAATCAGAAAGAACCATGTCATTTAGACTCTAAACTTCTGTACTTGAATTACCCTAATAATGAGACATGTCTGAAAACATCATAGTAAGGAAAGAATTAGGATGACTATTACTTTTGTATGGGCGACACCATAGCATGAATTGGAGTATGAAAGAGAAATATTCTGACTCTATTGCACGAACTAGAATATAAAGAAAGAGAGACATTCCTAAATGCCTTTTAGCCTCCTGCTTATAAGTGTGGCGCGCTACACACCCATAAATAAGACTCTACCCAACACGATTTCGCAGAGACCCTGGGACCATGAACTGTGCTCTGATACCAAGTTTGTCACAACCCAAACTAGGGCCTGGCCATGACAGACATCCCAAACCATGAAGTCTCGAGTATCCAACTCTATCTGGTTATCATGCAGAACATTTATATAATAAAAAAAGATGTGGAAATATAATCTGATAAGAAAACATGGTCATACACTGGATTTAGTTTAACAATAAAGAATGAAATCCGAAATCAACTAAACAACATCTGGAAGAGACTGTGAAATCTCTACTACATAATCAAATGACAACTGTCTGAAACTAGGATAAGGCCCCCAGTGGACCTAAACCAAAATAAATAACATAATCTAAAAGACACGGGCCTTCTGGAATTAAGAAGGCTCACCAACTGCACACTTTACTACTTTCTAAAAACTCTACTATTTAGCAAGACCTCTGAACTGAGCTTTAGACCCTAGGAGGTAGGGGTTAATACAAATGTACTGGTATGCAGATCAAACCCAAAATAATAATTTATATTCAACATATATGAGAGAAATTTAAAATAGTTCATAAACATATCATATGGTAAGAAATCACATGGGCATTTTCGAAAAACTCTAAAAAATCATCTGAACTCTGAGACATTCTTTATTTTACTTCTGTGTTAGGTGGTATACCCTACAACTCTGAAATTACATGGGCTATACGGAATCCACTATTGACTCGGCGGGGAAGCCTCCAACCCAAGTGTGCCGCAAGGGTTGGAGTCTTTGACTCTGCTATGCCCCATGGCGTCACTAGCGTAACAATAATATATTCGGATCTGCAAATCACGATCTTAGGATACCACTTAATTGAACTCAAACCTTCTTCGGGTAACCACCTAACCCTCTTTAAGCCCATTTTTAACTCTTTTAAAATCATGCATCTTCTAAAAACATACTCTGAAATCTCTTATCTGTTATGGCATACATACTTATGGTATCGTCATACCATTGACTTGTAAGTCACACCTCTGAGCCATTAATAACCTATTATAATCTCTATTTTCAAAAGATAAGTTTGGGAACACCATATAAATAAATCAATTCAAAGAAACTCTTTCTCAAACCTCATGTAAACACATGCAAGGCACTCTCTTTGTCAAGCATTTCAATAATACAAGGTGGTCATGTCAAATTTCTCAATTACATGAAACTCTTTCTCATTTAAAACAAGGATGTAATTATATCAAGAAGCTCCCTCTCATCATCTCTAAATCATGCTCAAACACTAAGGTGCTGAGAAAACTAGTTTTAAAACCATAATCATGCATTTCAAATCATTCACAATATGACCATAAACTTGAATATATCACAAGAGAGGGACTTATAATCTGTTCTCTCAAACAAATCTTAAATTTCAATTTCATACATATACATATACTTGTAAATAAATTTAATGGGCTGAGTCCTAAAGGCCAAAAAAAAACAATATCAATAACCTGCATAAAGCATAATAAAAATCATGAATTTCAAACCCCTTTAAAAAATTTATGCTTTATAATCTTTAAATCATAATTGAGTAATTTCAACAAGCCCATATATTTTTAAGATAAACCCCATGTACCTCAAATAAAAAATTAGAGACTGATTCTTGAAGCCTATAGTTTGGGGATTCCAAATCTTCAATCAATTTCGAAAACCCACGGTTGAATCTTGAGATTCTTAGAAGAGGTTTTGGGATGCTTAGGGTTTTTCCTTTGTAGAGAATGAAGATTTGGGCATAAAGTGCTTTTGTTATGCCATTGATTGTATGTTTATAGACGGATTGGGGGTAGGGTAATTTCCCAAAATACCCCCCCTTTTTAACCCTTAATGTAACCTAAAAAAAAATAACTGGGATCCTAATTTTACGGGCCACCGTAATGCGCCACTATCGCGGTGGCTCACTGAAAATTGACGAATGGGATTTTTAGGGTCACCGCGATGTGGAGCCATCGTGTTGTCTCATTGGTTGGGATTTAGAACTTCAACTCGATGCGCCACAATCGCGCTAGGCTATTGGAGTTGACAATTATTAAATAAACTCCCTCCGCAATGCACCAAGAACCAAAATGATGGTATCTTATGACTAGGACTTAAATTAGCCATAACTTCTTGTCCGGGTATCGGATTTGGGAGAATCTTATATCGACGGAAAGTTCATTCAATTCCTACTCTACTTAATTGATTAACATGGAAAATTTGCATAGGATTTATGGATTTTGGATCATCTACGCATAGAAATAATAATTTTTATTCTGGCCTAAAATATGGGGTGTTACACTAAGTTTGATGAAGAACTAAATCTCTTATCTACGAAGAGGGAGAAGACCATTTCATGAACAAAAGAGTAGAAAGAATGGTTGTCTAATAGCTAAGGGAAGATTATCACTTTTGAGGGCGAGCTTCACGTAATTAGAGAGAAACATCCATTATCTGAAGACAAAGTGGAGACACTATCCAAACTGAAGAAAGTGGTTGCGGCGAGTCGTCAGCAAATTTTGAAATTTTAACCTTTTTCATAGTTTAGATATTTGCTTAGGATTTTTTTTTATTGCTTATTATGATGTAGTGACATTTTTGCCTTTGGTGCAATAAAAGTGACCTTTAGCTTTCATTCAAATATTGTTGCATCTGTTTTATTTTTTAAATGATCAAGCTAGATGAATTTTCCCCCAATCATGAATAAACTTTGAGCTCTGTTGACAACATGCATCAAAATAAAACTTCTTTCCAATTAACTAGAATTAATTTTTTTTCAAGTTAATCATGAATCTATCCAATTTCATAGTTTTAAGCGGCTAGGGTAGAAAATTCATAACTTGATGTATAAGTTTTTGAATTACGAACCATCTTTTTTATTGAAAAGATAACACAAAGAGCTATAACATATGTAAAAATCAAGACCATATCCCTTACATATTTGTACAGATTAATCATTGAAGTCAGCTCAGTTCAAAATATGATGGTCTCTTTCTCAGCTTTGAGCGGCTATGGTAGAAAATTCATAACTTGGAAGTCTTTGAATCACAAATTTTTTTTTCTGCAAAAATAACACCAAGATCTACAACATAGATAAAAATCAAGACCATATCCTTTATGAATTTGTGCAGATTCATTATTGAAGTTAGCTTAGTTCGAAACCTGATGAACTCTTTCGCAGCTTTGAGCGGCTATGGTAGAAAATTCATAACTTGATGCATAAGCCTTTGAATTACGGTCCATCTTTTTTGTTGCAAAGATAACACCAAGAGATACAACATATGTTAAAATTAAGACCATATCCTTTACAGATTTATCTAGTTATACCATCGAAGTTTGCTTTACTTTACTTTCCCTACAACTAAGGGGTATTACACTCCTCATACTAGAGAGAGAGTTTGTATTACATTAATAAAAAACTAAGTCCTAAAAACTCTATCTTGTTCTATTTATATTACATTACAAAAGAAGAAAAATGACTACACTATCTTTAATGAGAGGGGTCGCCATGGAGTGCATTTTGGGCAAAGTAAAGTGACCAAAATTCCCTCAATGAAGATGGCCCAAAAACTGTGAGCTATTAAGTGTCCAAAACCTTGAATCCTCAATTCTTCAATGCTCCAAGCAATCTTCCACTCATGACCTTGATGAATGGTATGCTCAATGGTAGGCTCAAAATGGGTCTTTCTTGCATATCCTTGTGCCCTCGGGGTGACCAAGTCTTGAGACTTTAGGTGATGGTCTCCAATCATGTCTTCAAAAATTAGGGTGGCCATTTGACTTGTATCATCCTCCCCTTCTTAAAAAGGATTCGACCTTGAATTCAAACCTTTCAAGAATGAAGAGAAGACAAACATGCACCACATCCACATCACCTGCTCTTTCAAATGAGAAATCTTCACTTAGTCATAAACCACCACGGGCAGCTAAGGGATCACAAGCAAAACCATCTTTACCAAGACAATCATAATTCAAATTTCCTAAACAATCAAGCACATCAAGGTCTTTTCTACCCGATTGATTATTTGTTGGCAACTTATATACCAACGTAGACTCACCTTGTTTTTCACAAGGGTCAACTAGTGTATGAATACTCTCACCACTTGGTAATGGAACCTTAGTCAAGTTATAAGTGCTAGCACTAGATGGACACAAATCATTCTCACATGGAGAATTAATTTCGTCATCTAAAGGATCAACTAGTGTTTGTGTACCTACAACAAGAGTTTGGTCCTCATGCGACCTAACAATACCAAGATTATCACAAAAGGGAGACTCAAGCACCTCTACCCTAGGCAAAGCCACAAATTCACCATCTTGGCTTCTACTAGGAACAACACAATATTCTAAGTCCATAGAAGTGTAGGGAATAGCGTTTTTACCTCGTAACTCACACGAGCTTCAGCCCTCCGCTTGAAGTGTGTTCGGGTAGACCACTTGCACCCTTTGACCTACCATATGATACAACCTTTCATTTGCCATAGCTAGGTCTTAGGACATAGTATCAAGGTAGTCCAAAATGACATTGGTGGTATTGTTGTCCATGGGTTAAGAGGTTGAAGCCACGGGTTCCCTTGCAATTGTCCCTAAAAAAGAGAAGAAAAGAACAAGCCTACAAAGCAAAACACAAGTTAGTTCAAAATAACCTCACCACACTCTCACAAACTTGATCGTCTCACACTTGGATTCACAAGTATTGCAAGTCAGCTTGTAGTTCGTGATGAGTCGAGGAGTGAGTCTACTCCTTGGTCAGAATAGATTCTTTGTTTGAAGACTCAAGGAAAGCATTGTTCGAGCTTAAACCAAGAAGTACTATGATTTTAAAAATGAAAAAAACACAAAAGAAACTTAAACACGAACAATGGATTCAAGGGACTAATTGACAATCTAGTGGGAGTTAACTAGTTTGTTAATTAGTTCTAGAATCAACTAATGAAACCAAGAATCAACAATTAGAAACTAGAAAATCCAAATTTGAGCTTAATATTGGTGGTGAACAGTAACTAGGGTGACATGGCAACATGCAATTGGTCTCAGTCCCACACAACTTTAGTCACAAATTGGAATTTTTAATCTTCACACAATTTGGAATGGAAGACAATTGGTTTTGGAGGGAAAGTAAAAGTCTCGTAGTCTTTTTCAACTTTCCAAAATCAGAAAGGTGAGATTTGACTTTACTAGTCCCACAAGACAAGATCCCTTAATTTAAGGAAAAGTGGTTATCAAGTCTAGGAAGGGATGTGTGCAAGTCTTCTCTCAAACAACTTTACAACTTTTGTCTTACAACTTTTTGGATCTATTTTACACTTTATATGGGTTAATATATGAGAATAGGTGAAGAAAAATATGAACACAAAAGCTATTTTTTTTAAGAACTACAACAACATCACCATACGGACAACTCAAGTTCACATCAACAATGTAACCATTTTTAAGCTCAACTTTAGATCTAGACACCTTTGTGTTAGTGAGAAAAAAGCCAACACAAGAAACACACTAGACAAACAAAATTTCTACTAGATATAGTCACAAACTCTTGGCCAAAACAACAACAACAATGTCTACACCTCTCGGCCAAGAACACAAACACAAGAACACTTCTCTTTTTTTTTTCTAACAAGCAAGACAAAGATTTAATCTTGTGAGAAGAAAATCAACCCATGCTCTGATACCAAATGATACAAGAACAACCAAGAACACACAAAAAAGACACCTAAAATAGTCTACAAGTTCAAGAGAATCGAGGACCCTTTGAGTAACCCCTCTCAGATTCAAGAACAACAACAACAACACAAAGTATTGTGGTGTTTAACACCTAATTTCCAGAGATCCACAAACTATATTATAAACACAATAGGAGAAAAACAATAATACATCAATAAAAAACTCACGGGTTACACTAACAATAGTAAAAAATCTAAAACTTACAGCAACAATACAAGATAGATAGTTAGACCAAATGAAGGGACAATCTTAATAACCCAAGAATTGTGAGACTCTTGGACCCTTAACACTACCCATGACATAAACCTAACTCTAAAATTGACACAAGAGAAACGTTACCTCCTTTAAAAACCAACGTATCAAGCCAAAGATGCAACACAAGTGATATCCACACTTGGGCAGCCCTAGTTATGGATTGAAGGCTTTTTCAAGCCCTAGAACTAAGGGGTGTTACACTCCTCACACTAGAGAGAGCGTTTTTCTTATATCAATAAACAACTAAGTCCTAAAAACCCTATCTTGTTCTATTTATATTATATTACAAAAGAAGAAAAATGACTATACTACCGTTAATGAGAAGGGTGGTCATGGAGTGCATTTTGGGCAAAGTAAAGTAACCAAAATACCCTCAATGAAGATGGACCAAAAATCGTGAGCTATTAAGTATCCAAAATTGTGAATCCTCAAGTCTTCAATGCTTTAAGCAATCTTCCACTCACGGCCTTAATGAATGGTAGGCTCAATGGTAGGCTCAGAATGGGTCTTTATTGCATATTCTTATGCCCTCGAGGTGACCAAGTCTTGAGCCTTTAAGTGATAGTCTCCAATCATGTCTTCAAAAATTAGGGTGGTCATTTGACTTATATCACATGCGGGCCAGGAGTGTAATACGGTTTAAGCTCGTTCCTTAAGAAGCGTAGGTGACCTTCATGGAAAGTACTGCTTCAGGAGCTTGCCGTTGATGGGACCAAATCCTACACCATCTTGATCAGTGATCTTAAAAGTTCCACTTGAATATGCTTCTTTCACAATGTATAGGCCATCCCACTTAGATGTAAACTTATCACCAATGCGTTTGCTGAGGATTATGGGTTTTTAAACTACTAAGACCAAGTCTTCTACTTAAAATAATCGTGGTCGCACTCTCTTGTTGAAAGATCTAAAAATTCAAGCTTGATAACACTACAACTTTTGATGTGCTTCTAATCTATTCTCATCCAATGCCTCTAACTTTGCCAAACGAAGTTGAGCATTACTTTAAGTTGTAAGACCTTATTGGATCGCTATTTATTGTTATAGTGGAAGAACTGCTTCTATGCCATACACCAACGAATATGAAATCGCTTGGGTAGCAGTTCTATAGGTCATATGATATGCCCATAAAGCTTCACCGATCCTCCCATGCCAGTCCCTTTAATTTCTCACAATCACTTTCTTCAATAAGTTACCAAGTTTTTTATTAAAATCTTAGGCAAGACCATTGGCAGTTGCATTGTACATTGAAGACTTATGTTGCTTAAAATTAAACTTCTCATACAAAGTCCTCATGAGCTTATTGTTGAAAGGTGTTCTATTATTAGTAACTATGTATCTTGGTATGCCATACCTAATAATGATGTTCGACTTGATAAAATCAACAATATTTTCCTTTTTCACCTCTTCTAGCAGCACGACTTTAGCTCATCTCAAGAAATAATTGATAGCAGTTAAGATGTACATTTGCCCTTTTGATGAATTTGAGAAAGGTCTAATAACATTAACTCCCCACGCATCGAGAGGCCATGATGCTATAGTTGGATGGAGATGCTCTGGAGACTGATGTATATAACTAGCATGAAATTGACATGCTTGACATTTTTTGGCATGCTCCAGATAGTCTATCACTATTGTTGGCCAATAGTAGCCCATTCTTTTGATGCGAAAATAAAGTTTAGGCCCTGATTAGTGTTCTCCATATGTGCCAGAATGTGTTTCCTCCATTGTTTATTGAGCTTCTTCTTTGTTAAGACACCGCAAGAGCAACCCCTCATAAGAATGAAAAAAAGATCCCCTTATGAAAGATGAATCGTGGTGTCCTTCTCCTAATGTCTACTCTTTTTCGTGGCTCTTCAGGCAGTCTTCCATGTTCAAGATACTCAATTAGTAGTTTTATCCAATCTTTTTCTTCAAGGACTCGAACAGACGTATGTAGGCTTTCATCTAATTAAAGATCAATGCAATCGGGACTAGCCCATCGATGACTCACTTACACCTTTGTTGACTCATTTTCTTCTAGTGTCATCGTCATCGCTAAGTTTGTCAGACCATCCTCCATACGATTTTATTTTCTTAGGACGTGGTTTAAGAACACTTGATCAAACCTTTTAAGAAAAAAAGTAGTGTATTGATGATATGGTATAGGATATTTCTTCTTCACCTCGTAATTACCTAAGAGTTGATTTATGATCAACTTAGAGTCACCATAGATATCCAATTGCAGCATCTCCATATCTGGTGCTATTTTGAGTCCAATAATTAAAGTTTGGTACTCTGCAGTGTTATTGGAACGTATTTTGCCCAGAACAAATAAAAATGGCAAGATTAGTCTTTCTGGTGATATTAACACGATACCTGCCCCTGCACCATCTTAACGTCCTGATCCATCGAAGAGCATTATCCATGTCGACAGTTCTTCAGTAAATAATGCATCTTCATTAGGAAACTCATCTGAAATCTCCCATTATGCTGACAAGGGATGATCAACGAGGAAATTAGCAAGTGCTTGCCCTTTCACAGCCTTTTAAGGCATATATATGATCTCATATTAGTTAAACAATATAGACCATCTGGATAGATGTCCTGAGATAACAGGTTGAGTCATCACAAACTTCACGAGATCAGCTCAAGAAATTAGTTTGATGGTGTATGCTTTAAAATAATGCCTTAATTTATTTATCGTATAAAGTAAAGCCAAACGCATCTTTTTAATGGGCGTATAATTTAACTCAGCTCCTATCAAAGTTTGACTTAGATAGTACAATACTTGTTTTTTCTTAGCTTCATTATCTTGAGCCAGAAGTGCTCCAAGTGATCTCTCTTGAGATGTAATGTATAGTATCAATGGCCTTCCAGGATTGGTGCCCCTAATACAGGCAGATTACATAAGTATTTTTTTGTACTTTCAAAAGCATTTCGACATGATTGGTCCCCGTGGAAAGGGGCATCTTTCTTTATTAGGTGGCTGAAGGGCTGACACCGTCTAGGCAAGTTAGAGATGAACCTCTGAATGAATGCCAAATTTTCTTATAGACTGCGGAGGTCTCTCAAGTTCTTTGGCTCTGACATTTAATGAATGGAATCAATCTTTATGGGATCAACTTCAATTCCCCGGTGATGCACAATAAAGCCAAGAAACTTTCCCGAAGTAACTCCAAATGAGCATTTGAGTAGGTTCATTTTCAAGTCAAATTTTCTTAACCTCTCAAAAACAATATGAAGATCTTCAAGATGGTCATCCCTATACTTTGTCTTCACCACCAAGTCATCGACGTAGCATTCCACCCTCTTATGAAACATGTCATTAAAAATGTTTTCCATTGCACATTGGTAGGTGGCACCCACATTCATTAGACCAAAAGGCATCGCCTTATAGCAGTATATCCCTTTTGGAGTTTGGAAAGCAGTGTATTTTTTGTCTCTTGGAGACATTCTAATTTGGTTATATCCGAAATGCCCATCCATAAATGACATAGCTTCATGACTAGTCATCGCATCAACCATGAGCTCCATGATTAGTATTGGAAAATCATCCTTCGAATAGGCCTTGTTTAAGTCTCGAAAATCAACGCACACACGTATTTGGCCATTCTTCTTTTTGACAGGTACAATATTTGAGATCCATGATGGGTATTTCACCTCTCGAATAAATTTAGCTTCAATGAGATTATTGACCTCTACATTAATTTGTGTTACTAACTCAGGGCAAAACACTCGTTGTGACTACTTTACATGACGTGCCCCCTTTTTTATCCCCAAATTATGAATAGCTAACTTAGGCCTAAGGCCTGGTATTTATTTGTATGACCAGGCAAATACATCTTTGTACTCGAATAATAACTTGAAGTAGACCCTCTCTTATTGTGGTGTAAGAAGTGCACTAACAAAGGTTGGGTGCGGATTCTCCAATGTACCTAAGTTTATCTCCTTGAGTTCATCTACAGTCAATTGTACACCATGCTCTAATTGAGGGGGTGCTTCTTGAACATCATCATTTTTTTGATCATGGAACTGATTGTCCTCCACCATTATATAATATGATGCATTGAGTTTCTCTGGATCCTCTTTTGTTTCTCCAAGATGTTGGTTGGTAAAAACAATAGTTCTTTTTTTATCTTCAATGGGACATCTGAAGTAATTGACAAAATAGACTTCATTTTTATGCGTGATGGGAAAGCACTATGAATTTCCTTGTCATCAATTTCCACAGAAAAATATTATTATTCGTGCTCCAACAATATCTTTCTAGACGATGGCTTTTCTATGGTTCCCAGGAGAAGAAAGACAGAGGCATTCGCAGTGGTGACACGTCCTTCTACACAGTCAAAAGTTCCACTTCCATCTTTACCTCCTAATCTATTAAATATAGAGGCACGAGGTATTGATTTTCCTATACGATCAAACATTGAGGTCCGATGTGGTGAGACGAAGTCGTTTCCTTCACCTTCCTAGCAGAAATTTGAAGAGGCTCTGGCAATTTGAATCCTAGCCCAAACTTAGGAGTGGCGACGTAATATCCCTGCTTTCTCAACTTTATTTGGGATGTTGTAAGGCCGTGTATTTTTTCACTAATGACTTCATCTTTGAGCTCTCCTAGTCTTATCGAATTGGAGAATTCATAACCTGATTTTTCAAGCAATGTGAAAGCCTTTTGATCAAAGTAACCTTTTATCTTTTCAACTAAGGTGTCATCTCTTGAGGACTCAGGAGTAATAGGTTGGATTTGTACGAATGGTATAGTCATACTCTTCTTCAAATCTTACAATATTTCATGGCTTATTTCTTTTCTTGGATGGAGAACTTGTTGAGTACATGCCTCTAGCAAGGGTTTTCCCTCTCTTCGATGCTCACGTGGAATATAGAGAAAGACTAAATGATCATTATCTATCTTTACTTTCATGTCTCCTCAGATGATAAGAACTTAATGGTGATTCCTTCAGTTCTTTTCTTAGACATCTTAGCAACACCCGTTTGCACTCCTATCTCTTCTTTTGAATTGACCTCGGTTGGGTTGGAGGGTATTGTTTTCTTCACATCTAAATTACAAAAGTCCAAGTAGAATTTTACATCTGCAAAGTATGACTTTGTCTCTATGAAAAGGGTTGATATCCGCATCAACTTTGACTACCTCACCATCCTTTATATACTTCATGCATTGATGAAAAGTAGATATCACCACTCCATTTTCATGCAACTAGGGACATCCAAGCAGTAAGTTATATGATGTATTGGCATCTATGATGTGAATCAAAATATTTGATTTCATATTTCCAATGGATATTTATATAGAAATTTTTCCCATGGATCGTTTCCCTCCTTGATTGAAGCCTTAAATTGTTATATTACTTTTGGACAGTTCATCAATAGAGATTCCAAGCCTTTTGAGCACTGTCCTTAGCATGATATTAACCACTGAACCATCATCGATCAGTATGCAATTCTGGTGTTATTCTCGAATAGCTTCCACGACAAACAAAGGCCTGCTATGCAATTTAGACCCTAATAAAAAATTATCATATGTGAAGGAAAGTACAGCAAAACACGGTGCAACTTCTAGCTTAACATGGTGTTATTGTGCTATTGTTAGATGATGCTCTTGTTTGCTTTCCTTGGGTTCCTCTCTGCTGGAAATTACATGTGTCGCCCTGAATTGACTATTTTGAAGGAATTTTTCCGATAAGAATTCATGCAATGTGATAGGTCTTCGAGCTTTCTATGATAAGAAATCAGTAGTTCTCTTGCTAGCGATAAACTTGACACTTTTTTATGGTTATAGCTAATCCATATTATTCCCCATCATTTTTAGCTTAGGAAGTGGTATTCTTGGAATCGCTCGATTTTTTCTTCTCTTATGAGAAACCAGAGTCCAACCGTCATCCTTATCATTTTCAGAATTGTTGTTTTCCTCTATTGCAGCTTTAGAAGTTCTTCTTGGAATATCAATTTCAACTGGCCTAAAGCTCCCAAATCGCAAAGAGACGGTGCTTTGCATAGTCTGCGGTATGGAGCATTTCTGTCAATCGACAATACTAGCATGATTTGCATCCATGTCAATGACGATTTTCCCTTCACTTACTAGTGTCATGATTTTCTCCTTCAAGATGAAGCATTTCCCCCTTGGGTAGCCAATGACGCGATGAAACTTGCAGTACTTGGGATCATTAACCCTATTAATTTCCTCAGGCCTCTTTGATTCTGAAAGCTCAATAGCTTTCTTGGCCCATAATTCATCAAGGATCGTAGGTACGTCTGAATCTGTAAATGAGTAAATGTTTGCTTCCAACTCTTTCAAAGTTGGGTGACGTTTTTCCTCCCTCGGTTGTTGCTTGGAGGTTTTGTCTTCCTTTACTTTTTGCTTCATCGTGACCTTTACTGAAGTTGCTTTCACCGCCATGGATTCTTTAGTATAGATCTTAGGGGTGTACCCTTCTTGAACTCTTTCTTTTCTTTTATAAGATCAACAAAAGAAGAAGCTTTCCCGTGACTTGTGATGCTTAACTCCATGTCATGTGCTCGTGTAGCAAGTTTTTCAAATGTTTGCGGTTTGATTCCTTATAGTATGTATAGAAGGCCCCAATGCATTCCTTGAGTGCATATTTCTACTACGGATATTTCAGAAAGGTGATCTTTGTAGTCTAAACTCAATGCCCTACAATAATTGATGTAATCCACCACAGACTCATCCTTTCTTTTCTTAGTGCAGTCAACTCTACCATACTCACAGTTCGTCGAGTACTGTAAAAGCAATTGAGAGATTCCTTTTCGAGCTGCTCCCAACTATCAATTAACTCATGCTCTAAGTCGATATACCAATCTAATCATTCCCTTTTAATAAATGGATAAACTGTTTCACTAGGAGATCGCCATTTGTTCCAGCATTGCTATAAGTTTTGACAAAGTGGCTGATGTGTTGCCTTAGGTTTCCCTTTCCATCAAATTTCTGCAACTTTGATGGTTGATAGTTCGTTGGCATGGATAGATAGTCAATTCGCCTTATGTAAGGGTTAGAGTAATACAACAAACTCTGTGGTGCTCCGCCATATTGAGACCTGATAGAGTTAGTTATCATGTATTCCAATTGTTGAATAGACAGAGCACCAACCGAAGTAGACTACTCCTCTTTTTTAGATTTAGTCTTGCTAGGTAACTCATTGACATTCTTATTTCGTAGAGTAAATTTAGGTAGATAAGAAGGGTCGTGGCTCGCTTCTCTAGGGGCGAAGGACTTAAACTTGTTCATCAGTTGAGCGATTTGAAAATCTTTATCCTCGGTAGATTTCTTTAAAACTTCAATGGTTTATTCCATTATTGGAAACTTCTCATCCATATCTATTGCGTCAGCCATCAAGGCGTTGACCTTCGCTGAAACTAGAGAATCATTTGAATTTTCAGATCTACTAAAATTGATGACAGTCTGAGAGAGTTCATCACATAGCAAAGATGTCAAGTTGCCCCCAGGAGTTGCGATTCCAGACACCATATTAGATTTGTTTTTTTTTTATCTTTTTCAAAGAAGTGAAGTACTCAGATCCATCCCAACCACTAGTCTTCAACTTGCATCGAATGAGTGGACCAACATGGTTGAGCTCATCAGATGTGCAGTAGCAGAGTTCTTACATGAGATAAGTTTAGTATTTTCAAAGTCCATAGCAGTAATTGAATTTGATTTTACAAGAAAAAGATATGGAAAGTAGAACTTGTTCCACTGGGCGTGCCAAAATTTATTTGCAATATAATTTAATTTATGGAAAATAAACTTCAACCACAAATAAAAATATGAAGAAACAACAATTTTATTGATAAATGAGGTGGTTACAAATCTGTTCCTCCCTTGATTTTTCTCTCAATTTTCTCTGTAATTCGAGGGTCGTTAGTGGCATATTTCTCAAACATAGGATGATCTCTTTATGAATATCCCATAATTTTGTGGGATATTAGAGATCCCGATCTTTTTACGAATACCCATGAATATATGGGATATTCAAGATATCTCTTCAAGGGAATATGTTACCCTTTAAATAGACGAGATTTAGGGTAAAGTAGCCTCCTAGAACTCTAACAGAATTTGGATTCTTCTTGAAGAGTCCCACAAATTCTAAATGTCTACAAGTGCCCCCTACTTCAATGCTTGTCGAATGTAGATTTGATGACGAATCATGAAGTACTAATAGAGCTTCCATCTTTATGCGGTGACTACAGATTTGCAGATCAGATTTATGAGAGAAGAGATGAAGGGCAAATTTGATCCCACTGGGTGTGCCAAAATTTGGTTGCAATAAATTTTTGTTAGCTGAAAATTAACTGCAAGCAAAAATAAAATAAATAAAAAGAATAATTTTATTTGAATGAATTTTGCGAGTACAAATCCCTTATTCTCTTGATTCTTCTCTCCTGAGATTTTTCGTGATTTGAGGTCCTTTTGTAGTGTAATTCTCGAACTTTTGGATGATTTGAGCCGCCCAAAAATGCGTTTGGATCTCCAGGATTTTCAGATAGCATTTCGTCTTGTCGAGTTGATCTCTGAGCAGAACTTCGCAAGTCAATTCTTTGAAGAGTTGTATGGTCAATGCAGAGCTTTCTCCAATGCTTGCAGAATGACCTCAGAAAATTGTGTAACCCTCCTATTTATAGTTGTAGGGGGTAGGCAGTCCAAGTGTAAATAACCTCTTCTGTCTCATTTTGATTAATCCATTCAATTTTCAAGCTTATCACAAATGTTATGTGATAAGGTTGCTTGTGATTGCGCAAAAACATGTCATTTGGGACATTTGGCGATGTTTCATTGGCTCTTGAACTTGACTTGGATTGCCACATCATTTAAGTGTGTGGTCTTGCTTCATTGGTCTTTAATTTAACTGAGATGCCACGTCACTTGACATGTGGCATAAATTGGGCCTCAAGGTGAGTTGGACCTTGAAGTCCTTTATGAGGAATAAAATAGGCTTATTATTTTAATAGCCCAAAAATAATTTTAGGCCCAATAAAATATGGATCAAATCGAAATTTTATATGAATTTGACCCAATAAATTTTACGTATCTACAGTCTCATCTCATGACTAGTATTTTTATGATTCAATATAACATGAACTATCCCAATTTCTCTCAACTTCATCGAGCAATTTTCACAATAATTAGTGATTTGTTGAGAATTTATTATTGCTTCACATTGGCAAATCTAAATATTTTCAACATTAATAATAAGCATGGACCATATCATAATTCATGCATTATTCTATTTGCCATGTGAACTAGACAAAGTAGAAATAAAGTTGTCCCATCTTTTGTTCGTTCAAATACTTAGCAAGAGTTTAAATGTGAAATTCAATCCATGTTAAAGTAACTCTTGTGGCAATGATGATTAGCCTAATTAAGAAGCAAATTAAAGTGAATATAATCGCTAAAATAAAGGCTTTTCACACAACTAAAAGCTTAAAAGCAAAAATCAATTAAGCAAGTTGGCCATTAACAAAATGTTACTTTCAACTCTATGTAGTAACCCTACAAGGTTACGAACAAACCAAAATGTGGACTATGTATACTTTACTAATTGGAATTGGATTATTTGTTGCCTTTATTCTAAACCCTACCCTTTTACAAGACATAATTGTGAACTTGGCCCCCACATGATATGTTGAATTACCCACCACCATGTGAACCCATTCAGAGGCGAAGCCAACCCTCTTTAGGGGTACATCCAAACCTCCTTCGACGAAAAAATATATTATTTATACATAATTAAAATTATTTTTATATGATTATTGTAAGTATTGAACCCCCTTGACTTAGTTTTCTTTGACTATTGAATCCCCTTACTTGAGATCCTGACTCCTTCTTTGAACCCATTAGAGCCTAACCCCTCAATGTTAAAGGTCGTCACTTCCTCTGTCCCAATTTTTACGTCATATCCTATGAATTTCGAGAGTTAAATAATTTTTTTTATTTATCTCATAAATATTTGAAATTATTAATTATCATATTTTTTAATTATTTTTAAATATAAAATTTGTATATTTTTTAAAAAATTCTATCTAAATTTGTTGTCGTCAAAATATATATATAAAAAATATCAATTCTTGATATTTAAGCGATACCGCATAAATTGCGAGATGAATTTACCATTATATACTTCTTTCGCCTCATTTTATGTGTCGTCATTTTTAATTAGTCTATTCTATAAAGAATATTATTTTTTCTTATTTGATAACCATTTAACAACATCCCTATTTTATTCTTATTGAATCCCACTTAATAAAAAAAATAACTAAACAATAAACTTAATAAGAGTAATTTTGTAAACTTTATAAAGTTACACCACCATCACCCTTCACTGGCCCTCATCATTTCAGCGTGGGCAACAAAAGCCCTCCAACTTCCCAACATCATCACATGGCCCTCACTGGCTCACACTTTATTCATCGTTTTTGTTTACTCTCCGTTTTAAAATAGTTGAACCTCTTTTTAAAAATATTTATAGTAATTTAAATATTTTTTTATAAAATTAAAAAAATTTCATTATATTTTTTTTAATATTATTTTTATCACTAAATAACTAAATAAAATATGTATATTTATATTTTCAAAATATAATTAATAAAATTAATTTAATAAAATAAATCATTAATAAATATTTTTCTATAAAAAATAGCAGGTTAATAAGGGACAACTGAATTAAAATGGAGGGACATATTACATCCATCATCGATCTTCTAAGAAATTTCTAATTGCAAACTTAAGGCAACTCTTTATTAATATTGCATGCCTCTCGATTCAACTTACGATAAATTTGAGCAAGTTCTACGACAATAGGTAGGGCCGCGTATCCGGGACAATTTAAATGCAGAGCAAATTTGAAGGGTAAATGTGAATTAGTCTATCAACGATAAGAGCATAGTTAGAATCCAAAAAGAAGAGAAAAATATTCTATTTTTCATAATTGAGGGACAGTTTTGTCCTTTTCCCTTATTTATAACATCGATACTACTTTAGTTAATTTCAAAAAAATAAGAGAGTCGAAGGTGGATATATATAGATTTTGAGTTACAATCGAGTTCAATCTAATATGGAACACACACATTTACATACGTACATAATCACAAGTTTTAATTATTTTAATTCTTTTTTAATATATATATATATATAATCTTAAAAACTGAATATATCAAATTCAAGTATTGAATTGGCCTAAAATTTTGATCGAGTCATGAATGATATTGGTAACATTACAGAGAATAGTTTGATATCAAATGGGAAAGTTGTAATAAGGAGTTGGGACCAAATGTAAAGGAAAGAAAGTTACATCAATATATACATGCACCATCCCCTCACCACAAAAAGGTTTTGGGAGGACATTGATAAAGATAAATCACATTCATTGATGAATGCATGCATGCCTACCTATACGGATCTACTTTCCAACAAAGCCAACTTTTATTTATCTCTCCTTTTAGAGACATAATGTGTCAACAAATCTAAGCTAAGGATTATGCATGTGACACATATTTTATATGTATTATTATATATGTCAGCATGCATGCCCTACTTTATTATATATATATACTATGAAAATTTCCAACAAGAAGAAAAAAGATATCAAATCAATTAGCCCCCTCCAATAATACTAAATGCAATCAAGAAAGGGTGAAGAAAAACAAGAAAAAAGTGTTATGGAAAAGAGTAGATCTTATCCACAATACTCATCATCTTCAAATTATTCTGGAGAATTTGGGAATTTTCAAGATGATCAATCAAATGCATACACATTTAATGGTCCAACAACAAAAGGCTTTGCACCATCAAATGATCCAGAGATAAAGAGGAAAAAGAGAATTGCAGCATATAATATGTTCACGACAGAAGGTAAAGTAAAAGCTACTATGAGAGAGAGCTTCAAGTGGATCAAGACTAAAATTAGTGATATTCGTTACAGTGTTTGAAGTTCAAGAACAGAAAAAAAAAAAAAAAAAAGGTTAATTAGCCTTTGTAATATAAAGCTGTACTCTTCATGGAATTTGCTCATTTTGATGGAAAATGTTGATGGGATTTGAATTGTGGGTAAGTATCATGCATGAATAATCAAGTATATATATGAAATTTTAAAGTTAAATAGATGAGATTGTTAATTTTCTATTTCGGTCACTCTTAGTTCTAATTTTTTTCAACCTAAAAAAAGATTTTATGAGTTAATAACTATTATTTGACTATTTGAGTGACCATAAAAATCCACTCTGCGATATCATATCTTTTTTTCCCTTTCAGTTATATGATGAATAATCGTTTCATAGCGCTCTAGATCATGAATTACTTCATGTTTTCTTTAATTTGTTAAACGTTTCAACATTTGGAAGTGAGGTTTAATTAGTTATCATAAAAAAAATGATTTCTTTTTATTGATCAGCTTGCACACACTTAGACTATATCTTACTTTTACCTCCATCAATATATGAATATATCTTACTTTTACCTCCCATCAACATATGAATCAATTAAATTTTTAGTCACCTAAGCTAGCTTAAATAGATACTTCATACTTTCTTTCTTATTTGTAATATTTCGTCTCTTGAGAGTTAATTTAATTAATTTTCAAATTAAGATGTTGAGGTGTAAAGAGAGAGAATTAGTCTCCCGTACATATGTATTGTACACCCAATCGATCTCTCTGGATTAGATCGGGTATTAAAATATAATATTTTAAAACACTTAAAATGACAATAAAATGAAAAGAATAATCAATCTCCAGTCCCAAAAAACGAAAAAGGAAATGATCAATATTGATTTTTCCTTTTCTTTCTTAAAGCATCAATCTGGATTTATTTATTACTCCATATTTTTGTTTCCAGGAATTAGATGCTATAATGATAATAAAAGGTTGTTTGCTTAGTGTTAAGAAAACTGTCTTTCTTGATTTTGAAGAGAAAAATTCAAATTTCGTGATTCTTTTTTAAAATGCATCACCGCTTTCTTCTTAAAGACAAGCTTGGCCCACAATGAATTATTTACTTTATGTGAAACAAGATAGATGAGTTTGAATTTAAGACCAGGTCTTTTTTTCTTCATACTCATCCGTTCGGGTGGTCTTCGCTAGAAAATTATAATCCTTTCGTCCTAAATTATTCATTCTAAATTCAAATATATATTAATTAAAAAAAATAATTAATAACATAACTAATTTATCATATTACCTCTATTAAATAATATTTATATTTTAATTTAAAGAAAAATAATTAATACAAAGATTAAAATATGAAAAAGATTTTGTCTCTTCTTGATTAATAAAAAAAGATAAGTAAAATGAGATAAAATTAAAAAATTTGAGATGAAGGGAGTATTATACAACAAAATAATATATTGAATCTCTTTACATTATTCACGTATTTATTTATTTATATTTTAATTTTTTAGACAAAAATTCTAGCTTTGCTACTTCATTCTTACACAAGTCCCAACAAATCCCTACAACTCCTACATAATAAGACATCTAAAATGCAGATTACTGTCTCATAGGTATTCTGTGATGAAATATCTCATAGGAATTCTGGTGATGAAATAACAACTGCGCAGCTCTATATCAAATCATGAGCGTCTATGTATCGATGAAGGGATGAATAATCGACTGCTAAAGATGGGTAAAAAAGCAAAATAAAAAATGAGAAATTCGTGTGATATCCGAGTTTGATTAGTGAAATAAAAAATTGAGCAGCTACTAAATATAGAGTTGCAAAGGGTATGATGTGCAATTAGATTGGATGCTAAAACTCTTGAATACTGTGAACCTATTAATTTCATGAATCGATTACAAATAATATCACTCAAATCTTTTTTATACAACTGAATCATTACAGTAAAGACTAAATTATGGGGCAGGTCTTTATTTGTCTAATACTCTTGAGGTAAAAAGAAAGCATTACCGCAAAATGCTTGTTTATTAAACAACGTGTACTCTTGTACAAGAATGTAACGAATAACTTTTAATACAGACCACAACTTATTTACCACGTCAAGTTGCAAGTGAAACCTTAAGTGTCGTTTGGCGTAAGGTATGAGGAATAAATAGTCTCGGGATAACACGAAGTATTATTTTATCTCATGTTTGGTTTGAAGGATTAGTTAGTATCGCGATTACTTATCCCACCATTTACACCATAGTGATGGAGTAAGTTATCCCATACACATGGTGGGATAACTAATCCCGGATTATCTCGGGATAACTAATTCCGATTCAGTTATCCCGAAATAACTCTTTCCCAACCAAACGACCCCTAAAAGAAAATAATTAAGAATTTAAGTTTTGTACATGTACAAAACATTCTACACTATAAGTAAACTTGATTTGCTATTGCAGGTTATCTAATTTTATTTTTTTTTTATTTTTATGTAAATAATTGGGTAATGTGCAATAGCAGGTCAAGTTAACTATAGTGCTAGAATATTTTGTGCACTGACGGTGCAGAGAACTTAAACTCAATAATTAAAGTATTTAGCTTATGTACACTGATGGTGTGTAAAGATTTTTTGCACTATCAGCATAATTTTGCATGATGTACGTGACTTAGTCAACAACGTCGTGAAGCTTATGGAATTTCTGATGATCAAGATCTTGGAAATAGTTGGTGGATTGAGACCTTTGGACTCGATTCAATCTGTTCATTGCGTCCTTCTTGATGTTGTTATTGTTGTTGCTGCTATACTTATTGCCTATGTTTCTTCTAGCATTTGGTAATGGAGGTCTATTCTTGAGGTTCCTAGTGGCATTGGGATGAAATTCAATACTTCTTGGAGAACTCTGAGGGCTCTCTGCTTTCTCAGTTGGCTTTGAAGTACTGGAAGATGCACTAGTAGTTGTATTAGTAGTGCTACTTCCTGGCTCTAGTACACTAAAGACTGTTGAAACTCTACTCTTTGTTGGCTCCTGCAACTTACCACACAAGAAATTAATGAGTTTAACTTCGATGTGGTGACAGTGTAAGAGTTTTTTACACTGTCAAGTCGTTAACGTAAATACTCATAATAAGTGAAACTAGTGACGTGAAATCAAAGCAACTCTTTGTAGCACATTAAATTGCATTGATGGTTTAAAAAGAAATTTGTGCTGTCAGTGGATATAAGTGATATTCATATTAAACACTGATGATTGTCTTCCAGGTTTTCTTAGTGCATAAATTTGAGAAATGTACCTCAGTATAGCCACCACTATCTGGTTTTGCTTCCTCCGCGTCTATTACTTTCTTTTGTCGTTCCTTTTGTGATTGAGAGCGTTGTCGTATCTTGTGCCTGCCGGGAGGGAAAATGGAACAAACGGAAGTTGGAAGTCATATCACTTTAATCAGAGATTTAAGTTTGATATTAGATGATTCAGATAATGCAATTAGCTTATGATTCAGATAATGCAATTAGTTTGATATTAGATGATTCAGATAATGCAATTAGCTTGATAGTATCTCAGCAATTTTGTATCCTTCTACTTATTCTCCAGAAACAAGGTAGCCTTTTGGGTTTCGAAACAGAACTTCGAAAACATTTCAGATAAAAACATTAAATATTTGAACTAAGCTCAAGTTTGACTTGCTCTTGGTTAAAAAGATGCAATCTGAACTGATTCTGATGCCATATTCTCTTTCGCGTAACAATGCTCCACAAAACCTTTAGAAACAGTGAAGGACAAAACATTTGTGAAGAAAAAGGACGTTGGACCTAATTCAAATGCAGAAGCTAACTTTTTAGGTGCGGAATATTAAGAGGTTTCAGTCCATACCCTCGACTAATGTCTGGATCCAACATTTTCAAGAAGACCATTTGACCTATAGACAAGCTCACTAACCTTTTCCTCTCAAGCTTTAATGCTGCCTCAGGATATTCCTTATAGACTACAGGCAGCTCCGAGAGTTCACAGGCCAAGGGGCTCGTACGAAAGAACTGTATTGAAACATTTTCCAAATCAAGAGTGAAAAGAACTTCATTTGACTAGCACTTTCTCATGATTTAAAATATGATCACAAACTTCTTGTTAGAATGTTACTGAATTTGATATTTCAGCTAACAGTTACCTCATCTTGAAGTGCTGAACCTGCAGAACCTCGATTTGAAGGATCTAGCGCAAGAAGAACGTTTAGAAGCCTCCAAGATGATGTCGGGAAGTGCTTGAAAGCTTCCTTCTTGTTAGACCTGTAAGTATATGGTGGCCTGAAGGTTGTTGAAAGTTTTGTTCGCCTCCAGTAATCCTCTGTCGGTGTGCCACAGAGCTTGAATATCTTGTGGAGCTGCTCCACCTAGAGAATTTTTCCATAATTAGTTTCATAAACACCCTTTAGAACATGCTGAATTGAATGAAAATTAATGAGATATCGATTGTTATTAGCTTCTTGATGATCTATTTAATTGGACATTGAGAATTTATGCAAAGTTAGTCTAGTACCTCAGTGCGACCTGGTAGAATAGGCCTGCCTGCAAACATTTCAGCCATGAGGCAGCCTGCACTCCAAAGATCAATACCTATTCCATAATCTGTAGCACCTAGTAGTAGTTCTGGAGCTCTGTACCAAAGTGTGACTACTCGACTTGTAAGAGGACGTTTCTTTTCAGGATTGAACAAGTTTGCCAGTCCAAAATCAGCAATTTTTAGCATCCCATTTTTGTCAATCAACAAATTGGATCCCTTAATATCTCGGTGCAAAATACCCCTCTCGTGGCAGTGCTGCAGGCCTGCAAGCAGCTGCTGCATGTAACACTTAATCTGTAAAAAGGATAAATACTTTTAAAATAAGCAATTGCAACGGCAATTGGTAAACCTCAAACATCAAAAAAAATAACTTGAAAATGTGCTGACCTGTGCTTCATTGAGCCTCATATCAGGCCGAGATATTATGCTGGTGAGATCAGACTGCATGTATTCGAAAACTATGTAAAGACTATATTGCATTCTGGAAGTAGCCAACCCTTCAAGCTTTATGATATTGGGATGGTCCATCTTTTGCAAAATCCTAATCTCTCGAGCCATGAACTTTATACTCTCCGGTTCTGAAGTATCAAAACGAACTTTTTTTAAGGCAACAATCTTCCCAGTATCCCTGTCACGTGCTCTATAAACATTGCTGTAAGTCCCTGAACCTACCTAAAATATCAAAAACTTGCATCAAATTCAATTTTGCTACTCAGCTTAGTTCTTTATCATTTCATCCAAAAAATTATCTAAACAAAAGATAGCACAACGTTCTCGTTTTCAAACTGAAAAGGTTACTCAAGTTTCCAGTGATGATTAAACGAAATTCAGTGATTCTGTCTTATTATAATTCCGTTTCCAATTCAATTCTAACTAATAAAATAGAAAGTTCTTGACTAGTCAATTTCCCTTTGAATGAAAAATCCTTGGACTCTCAATCTAATTTAAGCCTAGAATGTTTCTTCATTACACAATAATAGTTACTGGAAATTTCTAGTGTCTATCAAAGGAAGGGACAGAGTAATGAAACAAAAGGCTAGAGTTAGAATAAGAGTTCAAGTTAAACAAACTGATTAGATAAAAATATTTAATCGGTTGTAGCACTGTATTTCCAGATTACCACATGGAGAATTACCAGTGTTGCTGGTCAACTTAACCTGATGGAGCGTAGCACATAAACTCTAAACTTTAATTCCAGCTATGCACAGTTAAAATTGATAGGAAATTAAGAAGAGACAAACCTTGTCAATTTTGTCATAAGAATCAGCACTTTTTGGGACTAAACCAGCCAGAACTTGTCTTGGAATATTATCAACTAGCCATTTTGGCCATCCATCTATTAACTCTTCCTCTTCAGTTGTTGTCATGGTAATTTTCTTACCAACATCACCACCATCACTGCGCTCATTAGTTTGTTTTTCTCCATCACTTGTGATCACCAAATTCCTTTCAATATTGATAATATCTCTATTAGCATCACTCCGTCTCCTAACATCATCAAAACCAGCAGCATTTTTCTCCCTTGGCACATGAGGCCTCTGTCCAGTAGACCTCCTTGGCCTAACATGTTGATCTCCTCTAGCAACATATCCGTTCTCCAACTTCAGCTTTTCTAATCCCCGAGGCGGTGAATGCATCGAAGGCTTTCCTTGAGCACACCCCATGAACTATAATATCTTATCAAGTTTCTAAAAATTGTTGTAAATATATTGATGGCTAATAGCCAGTCTGGCCAAGCTTTTGGGAAACTAAAAGTCTGAGTTGAAGTGTTGGGCCAAGATATTAGGAATAATATAAGTGCTTTTGAGTAAGCAGAAGTTGTTTTTTGGAAGCTGAAAAGGTAGCTTCTACAAGCATTTCTCAAACCTTGGCAAAGTTGCTGCTCTAATATAGCCAAAAGTGTGTTTCAAATTAATTAGTCAAACACAAACTGTTCTTATCTCTCCAAAAGTACTTCAAAAAGCACTTACAAAATAAATAGATTTTGGAAACTTAACCGAACGGACTACACACTGTGACATAGTTAAGAAAAGGTCATGAATTCATGACCAAATCCAACAAACACAAGACACATGGAGAAAAGAGAAGGAACTGAAAACAATATTGCAGGCTGAGTTAAAACTGGGAGAAAAATTCTTCAGAAATAGAGAAAGTTGATGAAAGTGACAAGAAAACCGGCAAGGCCGGCCATTTTAAGAATAAGATTACTGTTGTCTTCATCTTCTTGTTGTCTATTCCATTAGATGGCATACTAATTAGTACATGTTAAATAGGTTATAAATGTCAATATTTGGTTTCTCTCTCTCACACACACATATATATATACAATAAGATCACAGAAAGATAACTATCCATATAATAAGTGAAATTAATAACATGAAAAATAAGCGCGCAACCTCCTTTAGCATGCAAAAAAAAAAAATATTACACTGTCAGTGTTTATGCATATGTGGTAAATCCTTGTTCTCTATATATACATTGTATTTCCTTTTCTTTTTCTTTAAAGAACTTATATATATTGCAGAAGTTTCATAAGACTGCAAAAACTTCAATATTTTTTTATCACCTGTTTTAATACTACATCTGTTCAAGTGAAATAAAACAATTTGACAAGGAAAGCCAAGATTTATCATGTCTTGTGTGTCGTCTTCTCTTTTAAACCAACTAAGAGGCGGAAATTAATCTTAGTAAATTATGACACGACGATATAGCTATTTTATTGCTGTGTGCCAAACGATTTGAGCTAATGTCGTACTACCTGCTACTGCCAAAAATGTGTTGTCTTGAACAAGAAAAAAAATTAGTATATACTATATACTACATATGTAACTACGTAATAAAGAGCTTGTCAATATCAGTGCGTAGATAAAAGTTGTACTCTTGCTATATCTCTAAAAATGTCGTTTTAATTTTTGCAGAAGACTGAAAAAAGAGGGAAAAGGTCTAAATTTAGCTCTGAATTTTGTGAAATAACTCAAGTTTGCTTTCTGTCAGTAGTAGGGATTAAATATTTTTCGGCGCTATAAGATTGATCTAAAATTACCCTCATCCACTAATGGCGAAAGCTTTTCAACATATGGACATCTTTGATAATGGAAAAGGGTCAAATTTGCCCATAAACATGTGAAATGATCCAATTTTTGCTATTACATTGTTTAGTAACGAGATTATCTAAACTTGTTCTGTGAAAGAAAAAACTGGTAGTTACATCATTGCAGAACCAAAGTAATGTTCGATCCATTTGAACAACTCGAGGCGAGACTAATGGCAGAATTATTCAACCAGTAATAAAGTCTGAAAATTCATAAATTTGGGAAGGTTTTAGGCAGCTTGTTTATTTCAAGAGAACCCCCTTCCTAACCAATAAACTACAATAATTGCGAGCTACTATTATTCGAAGGAAAAGTCAATGGTTTGGCAACAATCAAACGGCTTTCTATCATAGTTGCAAGGGCCAACGATTTTTCACCTACAGAACTAATACATATTTCTAACAAAAAAAAAAAATCAAGTTCTTGCAGAAGTTGGGAGTGTGTTAGTTATATGTAGTGCAATGAAGGGGCTCAAACTATAAATTGAGAATTCAAGTGAGGAAATTAAAGGAAACAATTGGATTCTTTTACACAAAATTACAAAGGAGAATATCTTATGGCAATATTTTGTGATATGGAGGAACTTCATTCCAAGTCTAGTATCCCAAAATTTGATAGAAGGATCTTAACCTGATCCACAAAGTCGGAACCAGTGGCATATTCTGTTAACATCCCAACAGCAAAACCAAACATTGCCCATCTGTTCAATTAACATATATCAGTACAAGTTAGTAATACTTACTACGCCAACTGAAAATATCAAAGTGAAAAATCAGTTAGTCAAACTAGCATGTAAGAAACTATGTTCAAAGCTATATACGATTATCAGGCATACTGCGCGCTTACCCATTTATACGTCTTCTACCCTTTTTACCACCTCTAAGCAATTGATAAACCTTTCTCCATCTAGCATACTTTCCTTTTTAGTTTCCCTAAAAAGAATGGCACCTTTCCATATATAGAAACAATCTGACTTTATACTTCCATTTTATCTTTAATGAGATGATTTATAGGCTATAGCCACACAAACCTTCATGCGTTTAGACTACCTTTCTATCTAACTTAAGCTTCGAGCTCAGATAAACAGTGCCGCATAAGTTGGGACAAAAAGAATAATAAACGAAAGCAAAAAGAAGTGCTACCACAAAACTGTTATGGCAAATCAACTACATACACTGAATCTTTCATTAGTATTATTTGGATGATGCAACATAAACCTGAAAGCATCTAAGTCTCTAGAGCAGTGAAGGACATGATTTATGGTCGATCGATCATCATATACCTAAAAACCTTTTCAGGTGTTCTGGTATCATAGCTACTATTTCCTAAAGGGAATTGCAGTGTTTTTTGTTACTATATTTCCAACTCCAACCAGCTTGGCTGCTGTATATGTGGTTGTACATTCCATCGAGAAATATCATTTTTTTTTCCACGCGTCAGAATGTCCATGGTCTAAAATCAAAACTGGTTAAGAAAAGGGCACACTTTAAGAAAATCAAATCTCGAAGAGCTGTGGAGTACACCTCTTAGAAAGCACATCAACTATACATGTATATAATGATCTTAACGAGCCAGTCAAACTGAGTTGTATAGATTATGTCAAGGTTTTACACTTTGTATATGCGCAACAACCTACGCAGCAGGCAACTTCAGTCACTCGAGGAAATGAAGAGTCTTAGAAGCTTCTTTCGACAGGATCATTCAGAATTTCAGTTGCATAATTTCTACCACGAATATATTCTGAATAAATATGTAATATCTTCAATGGATTAAATGATAATCAAGTCTAAGGATCTCAAGAACAAAACTTTAACTTGACATACAATGGAACCTTAAATCTTTGGTTTGACCAGATCTCCATCTAATCCAACTCAAACCAAATCAAATCACCAACCTCTGCTTGTTTTGCCAACTGCCATTCTGGAACAACTTCGACCAATGCTAAAATTAGTCATACAACCAATGTTACTAAATTATCATATAAACTTCACACTAATACTGAATTATTGATAGTTGTTAAACTAAAAAAAAAGAAAAAAAAAGTTAGTGCTAATTTAGAGATAAGCATCCATAAAACACACACACACAGAGAACTATGGCCGAATTTGCTACGTCATACTCCAACTTCACGGGGGTCCTATTATCCCCTGAACTAAATTTTAGCATATTTTTGTCACCCTTTTATGCTGATGTGGCACCTTGCGTGAAGCTAAACACCCGAGCTGCATGAAGGACTATCATGTGTCATGTCAGCTAAAAAGGTCGACAAAAATAGGCTAAAATTTGATTCAGGGGTACTAGATGCTTATCTCACAAATTTGGTCATAGTTAGGAGGTCCTAGATGCTTATCTTGCAAATTTTTGTTCTGCTACTAGCAGACCATTCTAAATGGGATCTTGTATCCTCTCGGTAAACAAACCTCTTTACTCCTATTGGTTAAGCCAATCGAATTTTCGCGAATCAGTTAAGAGACTATAAAACCAAATTATCAGAAGAATAAAACCCTGCTTACTCCAGCTTGGTTTCAATCTTCAAATGAAACCATTTCAAAATTTTGGGCAAACACTGCACTACACCTAGAATAATTTCTATAAATTCCCAAGTGGATTCTTCAATACAGATATTTTAATTTCCAAGCTAACATCTAGACTTTGATCAAAGCACTGATAATACAAAATTAGGTTCCACACTTTATAGTATCACTTAACAAAGAGGTATTCAATCCTACATATGGGTGAACACTCATATCAAAATTTATTTTCTTATAAGGGAATATTCAAATAACTAAGGGGAGGAAAAACAAGCAATAGAATTAATCCAAATTCTCTTAAAATGTAATTATTACCTGCCATTAGAAATTTCATTCTTGCCAATAAAACCAAAGAAAGGGCCTTGATTAGCTTCCTCAAGCTTCTTCTGTTTGAAATAGTCTTGAAGCTCCTTAGCTTTTTGCCTTTGGAATTCCATAGTAATAACATTCTTGGCATCCACAGCAACCTGCTTCGGCGGAGGCAGTGGCGAAGGTGAAGGTGGTGTTGATGGTGATGGTGGGACAGGTTTAACAGGGGTAGGTGGTTGAACCATAGGTCTTCTCAAAGGACCATCAGCTTGAGAACTCCTAATGGTAAGTGTAGAAAATCTGAAATTATAGGAAGAGGAGGGAGATGGATTTTGAATTTTGATGTAGGGGAAGGAAGATGTCGATGCTACTGACATTTTTGTGGATAGTTGAAGAAGAAGAAGAAAAGGAGGGAAAATTAGTGGAATTGTATGGTTTAACTGTTTATCTCAAGTTGAGATTGTATATTGATTGGATAGTGAAAGGTGTTTACTAGTATGTGGATAGCATGTGGCCAAGTTTCATACTTTCAACTTTACAAAGAGATTGTCCTTTGCAACTTGTACTTTGTATATAAGTCACAAGTCACAATATTTGAGGGCTCATTTCATATCAAAAATACCAGATAACTAATTACCAAATGCTTATATATCAAGTCAAATCAGTTAAATTCATTAAACCGTCGATAACATTTCTATTTAGTCAATCTATATCAAAGACGAGAAATTATATATACAAACATAATTTTATTTTTGCATACATACTTACATATCAAGTTAAATCAATTAAAGTTATTAAACTACCCCATTTATTTAACCACTGTTGTGATGGATTTGGTAGTAAACAATGACTACATTGAGACAACGACAATTATTGGCTAAATAACATTTCTATTTAGTCAATCTATATCAAAGACGAACAATTATATATGCAACACAATTTTTTTTTATAACCGTGGTATTTGGGTCCGCTTGTGCGCACCTCGACTAAATACATGAGGATATCTGTCACTTCTCACCGGCGACAGGTACCAGGTAACTCTGTCCACCAAGATTAGAACGGATGAAAAGAAAACACCTAGTGTTTGTCTCTGCTACTTGTCTTTTTTCATTAATCAAGAAGAGATAAAAAAAAAATTTCCATGTTTTAGTCTTTGTATTAATTACTTTTTCTTTAAATTAAAATTAAACATATTTAATAGGGGTACTATTGTAAACTAACCATGTTATTAATTATTTTTCTTAATCAATGTGTCATCTCAATTTAGGATGGATAATTTGGAATAGGTAATTTGGGATGAAATGAGTATTAAACTACTATTTGTTTAACCACCGTGGTGATGGATTTGATAGTAAACAATCCCTATATTGAGACAATTTTGTATATCATATAACAGTGCTATATACTTAAATACACGAAATACAATTTTTATCAAACATAAAGAGTTGAATGAAGAAATTTAATCGAACGCACAATTCAAAGCAGGCAACCAAAGGTCATAAAAGTCTGAGTTAATAATATGAAAATTTAAAACAAAACAGAAGAAATAGAATGTCACACGAATTACCTCTTTTGTCAGCCATCAAACTTTTGCAGGGTTTTGGATTGTAGGTGACAAAAGAGTTTTAAAATGAGGTGTATGTGACACAAGTCTTAATTGAGTGAAGCTAACAATTACTTTATTATGGATTAAGAAAATTTGGAAAGTTTGAAAATAACCCATAAGTTTTTTAATTTACATTTTGATCTAAATGTTAGTTAATATAACAGAAAACAGAGGGAAAAAAGGCGTGTTTCTCTCTCTCTCTTCAAATTCGTTGTTGTTTTCTCTCTCTTCACGATTATTGTTGTTCATTGTTGCTGCTGCTTTATTTATCATCTTCTGCTTCATTATCATCATCTTCCACTTCATTATCATCATCATCTTTTTCTTCTTCTTGTCGAACATTGTTGTTGTTGTTAGGTCAAATTTTATTTCCTACATGATTTTCCACTTTGGCATTACTTCATAGGTGACTTTGGTAAGAAAAATTGTGATTTTTATTCGAATTTGTCATTTGGGTACACAGTTACTGTTGTTTTTTCCAACAATTGATAGAACCCGATCATAAATCCAACATAAGTGCCCATAATTTAAACAGATCACTCATCTGGTGCATCAGATGAGTAATCTGTTGCAACGAAAGACTCATATGTTGGATTCATATTTATGCTTCTATAATGCCCGTAACATGAATCGAACATATGGGTAATCTGTTGCAACAGAAGATTTATCTGTTTTAACAGACTATTATTTGTTGCAATAGACTAGTTATTTGTTGCATCAAACTGATTATCTATTGCATCAAACTGCTTATTTGTTGCAACATATGAGTAATCTGTTGCAACAGATGATTAATCTATTTGGAACAACACAAATCAACCCCTGCCACAAACCCAACAAATAACCAATATGTTTCAACTCTTGCTATTGCTACTGAATTCAAAAATATTCCTTACGTCCAATCGTCGACATGTTTGTTAAGAAAACAATAGACAGAATGAAAATTAAACACTCCCTCCATCTCAAATTACCCATCCTAAATTTCCTAATTTGATTTCTCATTTTACTTGTCTTTTTTCATTAATCAAGAAGAGACAATTTTTTTTTCATGTTTTACCCTTTGCATTAATTACTTTTTATTTAAATTAAAATATAAACATTATTTAATAGGGGTATTATGGTAAACTAGACATGTTATTAATAATTTTTTCAATCAATATGTCATTTTAATTTGGGACAAGTAATTTGAGACGGAGGAAGTATGAATTAAAACGTCAAAGCCGTGCAACAGACTAGTTATTTGTTGAAACAGAATAGTTATCTATTGCATCAGACTGATTATCTGTTGCATCAGACTACTTAGCTGTTACAATATATGAGTAATCTGTTTGAAACAATACAAATCAGCCCCTGCCACAAACCTAACAGATAACCAATATGTTTCAACTCTTGCTATTGCTACTGGATTCAAAATTATTCCTCACGTCCAATCGTTGACATATTTGTTGAGAATATATTAGACAAAATGAAAA
Organism: Capsicum annuum; assembly: GCF_002878395.1. Classification (NCBI taxonomy): domain Eukaryota; kingdom Viridiplantae; phylum Streptophyta; class Magnoliopsida; order Solanales; family Solanaceae; genus Capsicum; species Capsicum annuum. The sequence goes on from NC_061114.1 coordinate 193,219,875, forward strand.
TTAAATATGAATTAAAACATCAAAGTTGATCAAACATAATTTTTTTTATCAAACAAAAATAAATAAAAATATATATACATTGACTAAAAGAAAAAAAAAATAATCTAGTTATTATTATTAACATTATTATTATTATTGTCAGCCAGTCAATCTTCAAAAGGTAGCAGCAAGACCCTCCTCAGCCTGCGGATCTCACGGAGCATCCTTGCTCTAACTGCTCCCAGTTCCCATTGCAGGTCACAAACCTGCATCCGAAGTTCATTCACGGCGTCTAGTAGAAAAGCAACGTCCCACACTAGGTCAGTTATATCTAGAACACATATGAATTGACCAAAAATGTAAAAAAAAATAAAGAAAAGAATATCCAAATGTAATACAACGTATACTACAAATTGGTGAGAAAAAAAAAGTTACCTGAGTCAGGAAAGAGAAAGAGGTGGAAGGTATAATATGAAAGACAAGATACAATAAATAAATAAAGTGTAGTTGAGTGAACGATTGAGTAAGGAAGGACCTATTTATAGAGGATTTAATTTGAATGAGTGACAAAAAGGCGCGACTGTCCACCTCCATTTATTAATTACATTTTTTTATTATTGTGAAAAGTTATGACTTAATTAAATTAAGAAATATTGTGATAAGTCATGATTTTTCAGATTATTATTATTAATTAGTTCTTTCCAAGAACCGTTTTTATTGAGTTGTGACAACAGATTTTATATCTGTTGCATCAGATAACTCATCTGTGACAATAAATATATCATCTGTTGTAACAAATAGAAAACTTATTGCATCAAATAATCTATCTGTTGCAATATATAATCTAACTGTTCACCTCCATTTATTAATTACATTTTTTATTACTGTGAAAAGTTATGACTTAATTAAATTAAGAAATATTGTGATAAGTTATGACTTTTCAGAATATTATTATTAATTAGTGTAACACCCCGGAAAACGGGTCCCGGAGCGTCACATGGTGCTTGAGGCTACGAGTAGCCCCAAGCTAACCCTTTGAGCCATTTTCATTCAGTTAAACACAAATCAACGGGGTTTCTATAAATAACCCTCAAATATCAACAGAGTAATCATCATCCAAGAATAAAAGAATTTCAAAAAGATAACAAAATACGACTTATTAGTCAACTCCCAACATTTATACTAGTCTGACAAGCCTCTAAGAAAATCAATAAAACCAGCGAGCCATTGAGACATGCCCCAACTGACTCATACTCAGTTATCAAATGTAAACGATTCCGTGAAACCAACATCAGGCATCACATCCTCGGAAAATGAGGACTCACCACAACAGAGGATGTAGAACAACGTGCCCAAAGAATCACTGTCGAACCTGGAACTGAGCACCTGAACCTACATTTCGAGAAATGCAGCCCACATCCGAAGATGTGGGTCAGTACCATGGAAAGGAACTAAGTATATAGGGTTGTATGCAGTTGTATAAACATCATCATCATAAATATTTATAAGAAATATGCAGGATGTATGAAAGACTCACATAGCCCGAAGAAAATCATCATAATCATGAGAGGATGAAATAAGTACAATAACACATGTGAGTCATTATATAATTTGTCAATCACTTTCAGTTCATCAAGAATATCAATTCTCATAATGTAAATGTCATTTAAATCTTTTGAAAGAATAACTTTCACAATTCCACTTTCAAATCACTTCACCATTCACCATAGACACAAGAAAACACACACACACTGGGAGATCCTATAACCGACATAAACCATGTGAGCTACATGGAGTCCAACGTACAACCCACGTTAGGGAGAGTCGTCCTATCCTTGCCATCGGAGTAGGACTATCGATATCAAATCCACACAAACTAGTGATCACTATATAAATCAGCTTCAGGCTCACTCCTACGGGGGCACGTAGTTCTAGGGAAGTAAGGTCGCTTTATACCTCCCACTCGGTGCTAAAAATTTCTCCCGGACATAGGTCAGATCATTTCAAAGATAATCTACAACAAAACAGTTTCAGTAATATATAAATATACATCGGGAGCCATCATGCTTCCCATCTATAAAAATCAACCACGTTGTGGATTTCTTTCACACTTGAGTTCAAAATAACTCCATTAAGACCAAAAGGTCAAATCATTCAAAATATCTCAAATATTCAACATAACGTGCTTATAACACACACTTTCTCAAAAAAAAACACAATTTTCAATAGGGATTCACAACCCAAATATCAAAATCATGATAAATATAGTTCAAGATTCACGCTTTATATCTCCACACATGTAAATTTCTCTTTCAAAATTATAAACATCAAAATTTCATAATAATCATCATAAGATATGGGTTCATGCTTCAAATTCGTAAAAATCAAATAAAAATTATGCCTTTGTAAGGAAAATTACTTTTGGGCACAAGAACGAAAGAGAGTTCTTATTGAAAAACCTCACATACCTTGAATGATGAACTTTAGATCGATACTTGTTTTTGAGATGTTAATCGTGCCTTTGAATGATGGTTCTTGGAGTTCTTGATCTAGGAACTTGGAATCTTGAATAAATTTGCAGAATTAATGGTGAACTTTGGAAGTTCTTGAAGTTGGATGTAGGAGCTTAGGATTTTCTTTTTGAGGGAATTTGATAAAATATAACATATAATACTTCTAATAGGCTTTAATATAGGGTTTGGATGGATTTTTGGGTGAGGGTGAATGACCAAAACGCCCCTAAAAATCTAATAATTCTCGAATCTGTCCTTTGGTGGACTGTTTTGATAGTGTGAAGTAGATCAACTATAATGTTTTACTCCGTTATCCAAATTGGTTGAAACCAATTTCATTAGAAAGAGGACTCTCAGATATTTCTGTTGATATATAGTATCTCACCCAGATCATTGTGTACGAGGATTTATGATCATTTGAAGTTGACCCAAAAATTCTCTTTTGATAGGCTGAAGTAGATCGACCATAACTTCTTGCTCCAATAGACAAATTGGATGAAACCAATTTCATTGGAAAAAGGACTCGCAGAGCTTTCCGTTGATATATAGTAGATCACCCATATTATTATGTATAAAGAGTTATGATCATTTAAAATTGGAGCAAAAATACGCCAGGCCTCAGTACTTTTTCCTGCACGTTTTACTGTTCACTACTATTCACGGTTCGATCAGAATGTTCATAACTCATCGCTCGGGTGTCCGTTTTGGATGATCCATATATCATTGGAAAGGTTATTAGATACTCTACGCAATGGTGGGTCATAATCTAAGACATTCCACACAAAAAATTTATAATTCATTCTAGAAGATAGAACCCAACACGTTTACGCACAAAATTTCAACGAAAAATTTTCTGGGGTATTACAATTAGTCCTTTCTAAGAATTATTTTTATTGAGTTGTGATAATAGATTTTATATTTGTTGCATCAGATAACTCATATGTAACAACAGATATATCATTTGTTGCAACAAATAGAAAACCTGTTGCATCAAATAGTCTATTTGTTGCAACATATAATCTAACTGTTCACCTCCATTTATAAATTACATTTTTTATAACTATGAAAAGTTATGACATAATTAAATTAAGAAATATTGTGATAAGTCATGACTTTTTCGATTATTATTATTAATTAGTTCTTTCCAAGAACCATTTTTATTGAGTTGTGACAACAGATTCTATATTTGTTGCATCAGATAACTCATCTGTGACAATAAATATATCATTTATTGCAACAAATAGAAACCTTGTTGCAACATATAATCTATTTGTTACAAAATATAATCTATATTTTTTTTAAAAAAAAAATTATCATCATATCATTAATCCAAATTTTCTGACCTTTTTATTATATAAATTAAAAAAAATAGATTTTAAAACAAAAATATTTTCCGCAAAAATAAATGACACCTATTTAATATTAACGTCAATTATTCAAATTAAATAACCATTTTTTTATGGTTATAAATTGTGTTTATCATTTATTTTTTTTTATTTTTTGTGAAAAGAAATGACTTAATTAAATCAAGATGGGGAATTTTTTTATTATTGTGACAAGTCATGACTTTTCAGCTTATTATTATTAAATAATCTTTTTCTCAATTTAAAAATCAAAGACACCTTTTCAATAATCGTTTATTTAATAAAATAATAATTATTTTTATTGATTTCTGGCAACAGATTGTATATCTGTTGCATCAGATAAACCATCTGTTGCAACAAATCGACCATCTATTTTAATAGATTTTTTATTTCTTCTAATAGCAGATACATCAGTCGTAATAGATGGGAAATTTGATATATCAACAATATTGTTGAATGTGTTTTAGACTAAAAGTCACGACTGTTCACCTTTTCCTTAACAATTCCAATATTGTGACATTTTTTATTATATAATAAATAAATAATTTTAAAAAATAAATTTAAAAACAAAAATGGTGAAAATTCACGATCAGTTATTAAAATTAAATAACCGTTCTTTTAT